>NW_026895217.1:0-14636 GCF_033153095.1 Gastrolobium bilobum | reverse complement strand
ATTTTTCATTGCAATTATTTAAATTAATAACAAGGACAAGATATCGGATGAAGGGTTACATATAAATAACATAACTTCTCAGACCATAGGATAAAGGGTTACACAGAAATCATGTGTAAGATATTTCCCTTTACATGTCGTCATGCATAAGATATTTCCATTTCTTTGTCGTCATGCAACAATGAATTATATTCTAAATCCATCATTCATCGTCATGCAACAACGAATTATATTCAAAATCCATCATTCAATAATAACTCTCCTTCCTTGGCGTCATGCGTTAGATATTCCCATAAAAATGATACAAACTGAAAAATTTACACCATTTTTGTAACATTCCTTACCATACACAAAGGCGTTGAGGGATGTGAAGGGAAATCTTACTTTGAAACAAAAAATTATGATACCAATCAGTTCAAGACACTCCAAAACACATGAAATAGATAAAAGTTAGACGTGCTTACCTTTGAAAAATCTCCCCTTTCAACATACCAAAAATAATAGAATACGTGTCCTCCACGCAATATTCTTTTCTAATAAATGAAAGAGAGAATAGACAAAGTAAATGATAGATATTCTAATATATTAAATTTCTAATTGATCCTCTAACCTACTCACTAACAAAACAAAAAGTGGAGTGCATCTAGACGCACATCTACATTTAATACAATTATTGACAATATATGTTATTCCTGAAAGATATTAATTTTTTTGAGAAATTACAAATATTAAATACGAAGAAGAAAACTAATGTAAAATATAAAATTATACCTAAACACAAAATGTCTCTGTCTCACCAACTGTGTAGAAGTCTCCTACTACACGTCCTTTTATGTCTCTCCCTTTTTCTTCTACGCGTAGGCTCTTTTCTTTAGTTATATTTAACAATGTCATTTTTTATTCTTGAAAGGAGGGTTGTCCTTGTTCGAGAGCATCCACGCCACTGGTTAATTAATACTTGTTCTTAATACACTTGTTAGAAATAATTTTTATAAAAATATTTTAATACTAAATTGTACCGCAATATAAATTTGTATATCTGACATAGCTTTTCTTTTTTTCCAATTCTAACTAACCTAAAATAAAAAAGGAGATCAATTAATAAAAGGTTGGAAGTAATAATACCTCAAGATAAATTTGCATATCTTTACCTGTAATTTTGATTGTGCTTTTGCAGCCAAAGGTTAACCTGGTCTTGCAATATTTTTTCCATATCTTCATCATATCGCTTTATCACGTTTGCAGGCATATCTTCTAGTTTCATTTAATTTTTCAGCTCATTTTTATTTGCCTTGTTATTTATGTCAATACATGCTTTGAATACATCGCCGTCAGGCACCAAATCCCATAAAATATGTATTCTCAGAAAATAAATAAATATAGATTAATATTATTTTCACATAATAGTAAATTAGACCAACTCATAATGCACAATTATTTAATCAAATGAAATACATTCCCGAAGCGTACATATTTGAAACTTCATAGCGTTATATTCCTGAAAAATGTAACATTACAGTCAAAACCACCATTATTTTATTTTTCATTGCAATTATTTAAATTAATAACAAGGACAAGATATGCCTCATTTGTTGTAACAACATATGCGTCTTCACGTGTACCTTGAGTTCAGATTCTCCTATATAGTGAAATTACAATCTTATGCTTGCGAAAATTATTAGAAATAATGAAAAGAAGCCATGGGATGAAGGGTTACATATAAATAACATAACTTCTCAGACCATAGGATAAAGGGTTACACAGAAATCATGTGTAAGATATTTCCCTTTACATGTCGTCATGCATAAGATATTTCCATTTCTTTGTCGTCATGCAACAATGAATTATATTCTAAATCCATCATTCATCGTCATGCAACAACGAATTATATTCAAAATCCATCATTCAATAATAACTCTCCTTCCTTGGCGTCATGCGTTAGATATTCCCATAAAAATGATACAAACTGAAAAATTTACACCATTTTTGTAACATTCCTTACCATACACAAAGGCGTTGAGGGATGTGAAGGGAAATCTTACTTTGAAACAAAAAATTATGATACCAATCAGTTCAAGACACTCCAAAACACATGAAATAGATAAAAGTTAGACGTGCTTACCTTTGAAAAATCTTCCCTTTCAACATACCAAAAATAATAGAATACGTGTCCTCCACGCAATATTCTTTTCTAATAAATGAAAGAGAGAATAGACAAAGTAAATGATAGATATTCTAATATATTAAATTTCTAATTGATCCTCTAACCTACTCACTAACAAAACAAAAAGTGGAGTGCATCTAGACGCACATCTACATTTAATACAATTATTGACAATATATGTTATTCCTTAAAGATATTAATTTTTTTGAGAAATTACAAATATTAAATACGAAGAAGAAAACTAATGTAAAATATAAAATTATACCTAAACACAAAATGTCTCTGTCTCACCAACTGTGTAGAAGTCTCCTACTACACGTCCTTTTATGTCTCTCCCTTTTTCTTCTACGCGTAGGCTCTTTTCTTTAGTTATATTTAACAATGTCATTTTTTATTCTTGAAAGGAGGGTTGTCCTTGTTCGAGAGCATCCACGCCACTGGTTAATTAATACTTGTTCTTAATACACTTGTTAGAAATAATTTTTATAAAAATATTTTAATACTAAATTGTACCGCAATATAAATTTGTATATCTGACATAGCTTTTCTTTTTTTCCAATTCTAACTAACCTAAAATAAAAAAGGAGATCAATTAATAAAAGGTTGGAAGTAATAATACCTCAAGATAAATTTGCATATCTTTACCTGTAATTTTGATTGTGCTTTTGCAGCCAAAGGTTAACCTGGTCTTGCAATATTTTTTCCATATCTTCATCATATCGCTTTATCACGTTTGCAGGCATATCTTCTAGTTTCATTTAATTTTTCAGCTCATTTTTATTTGCCTTGTTATTTATGTCAATACATGCTTTGAATACATCGCCGTCAGGCACCAAATCCCATAAAATATGTATTCTCAGAAAATAAATAAATATAGATTAATATTATTTTCACATAATAGTAAATTAGACCAACTCATAATGCACAATTATTTAATCAAATGAAATACATTCCCGGAAGCGTACATATTTGAAACTTCATAGCGTTATATTCCTGAAAAATGTAACATTACAGTCAAAACCACCATTATTTTATTTTTCATTGCAATTATTTAAATTAATAACAAGGACAAGATATGCCTCATTTGTTGTAACAACATATGCGTCTTCACGTGTACCTTGAGTTCAGATTCTCCTATATAGTGAAATTAAAATCTTATGCTTGTGAAAATTATTAGAAATAATGAAAATAAGCCATGGGATGAAGGGTTACATATAAATAACATAACTTCTCATCATAATTTTAACAAGCATAAGATTTCTTTGTAAATTTCAATATAGGAGAATCTAACTCAATTACACGTGAAGATGCATATGTTGTTACAACAAATGAGGCATATCTTGTCCTTGTTATTAATTTAAATAATTGCAATGAAAAATAAAATTATGGTGGTTTTGACTGTAATGTTACATCTTTCAGGAATATAACGCTATGAAGTTTCAAATATGTACGCT
The DNA here is from genome assembly GCF_033153095.1 of Gastrolobium bilobum. Classification (NCBI taxonomy): domain Eukaryota; kingdom Viridiplantae; phylum Streptophyta; class Magnoliopsida; order Fabales; family Fabaceae; genus Gastrolobium; species Gastrolobium bilobum. The sequence continues at coordinate 11,018 of NW_026895217.1, read as the reverse complement.
TCCGGGAATGTATTTCATTTGATTAAATAATTGTGCATTATGAGTTGGTCTAATTTACTATTATGTGAAAATAATATTAATCTATATTTATTTATTTTCTGAGAATACATATTTTATGGGATTTGGTGCCTGACGGCGATGTATTCAAAGCATGTATTGACATAAATAACAAGGCAAATAAAAATGAGCTGAAAAATTAAATGAAACTAGAAGATATGCCTGCAAACGTGATAAAGCGATATGATGAAGATATGGACAAAATATTGCAAGACCAGGTTAACCTTTGGCTGCAAAAGCACTATCAAAATTACAGGTAAAGATATGCAAATTTATCTTGAGGTATTATTACTTCCAACCTTTTATTAATTGATCTCCTTTTTTATTTTAGGTTAGTTAGAATTGGAAAAAAAGTAAAGCTATGTCAGATATACAAATTTATATTGCGGTACAATTTAGTATTAAAATATTTTTATAAAAATTATTTCTAACAAGTGTATTAAGAACAAGTATTAATTAAGCAGTGGCGTGGATGCTCTCGAACAAGGACAACCCTACTTTTAAGAATAAAAAATGACATTGTTAAATATAACTAAAGAAAAAAGCCTACGCGTAGAAGAAAAAGGGAGAGACATAAATAGACGTGTAGTAGGAGACTTCTACACAATTGGTGAGACAGAGACATGTTGTGTTTAGGTATAATTTTATATTTTAAATTAGTTTTCTTCTTCGTATTTAATATTTGTAATTTCTCAAAAAAATTAATATCTTTAAGGAATAACATATATTGTCAATAATTGTATTAAATGTAGATGTGCGTCTAGATGCACTCCACTTTTTGTTTTGTTAGTGAGTAGGTTAGAGGATCAATTAGAAATTTAATATATTAGAATATCTATCATTTACTTTGTCTATTCTCTCTTTCATTTATTAGAAAAGAATATTGCGTGGAGGACACGTATTCTATTATTTTTGGTATGTTGAAAGGGAAGATTTTTCAAAGGTAAGCACGTCTAACTTTTATCTATTTCATGTGTTTTGGAGTGTCTTGAACTGATTGGTATCATAATTTTTTGTTTCAAAGTAAGATTTCCCTTCACATCCCTCAACGCCTTTGTGTATGGTAAGGCATGTTACAAAAATGGTGTAAATTTTTCAGTTTGTATCATTTTTATGGGAATATCTAACGCATGACGCCAAGGAAGGAGAGTTATTATTGAATGATGGATTTTGAATATAATTCGTTGTTGCATGACGATGAATGATGGATTTAGAATATAATTCATTGTTGCATGACGACAAAGAAATGGAAATATCTTATGCATGACGACATGTAAAGGGAAATATCTTACACATGATTTCTGTGTAACCCTTTATCCTATGGTCTGAGAAGTTATGTTATTTATATGTAACCCTTCATCCCATGGCTTCTTTTCATTATTTCTAATAATTTTCGCAAGCATAAGATTGTAATTTCACTATATAGGAGAATCTGAACTCAAGGTACACGTGAAGACGCATATGTTGTTACAACAAACGAGGCATATCTTGTCCTTGTTATTAATTTAAATAATTGCAATGAAAAATAAAATTATGGTGGTTTTGACTGTAATGTTACATTTTTCAGGAATATAACGCTATGAAGTTTCAAATATGTACGCTTCCGGGAATGTATTTCATTTGATTAAATAATTGTGCATTATGAGTTGGTCTAATTTACTATTATGTGAAAATAATATTAATCTATATTTATTTATTTTCTGAGAATACATATTTTATGGGATTTGGTGCCTGACGGCGATGTATTCAAAGCATGTATTGACATAAATAACAAGGCAAATAAAAATGAGCTGAAAAATTAAATGAAACTAGAAGATATGCCTGCAAACGTGATAAAGCGATATGATGAAGATATGGAAAAAATATTGCAAGACCAGGTTAACCTTTGGCTGCAAAAGCACAATCAAAATTACAGGTAAAGATATGCAAATTTATCTTGAGGTATTATTACTTCCAACCTTTTATTAATTGATCTCCTTTTTTATTTTAGGTTAGTTAGAATTGGAAAAAAAGTAAAGCTATGTCAGATATACAAATTTATATTGCGGTACAATTTAGTATTAAAATATTTTTATAAAAATTATTTCTAACAAGTGTATTAAGAACAAGTATTAATTAAGCAGTGGCGTGGATGCTCTCGAACAAGGACAACCCTACTTTTAAGAATAAAAAATGACATTGTTAAATATAACTAAAGAAAAAAGCCTACGCGTAGAAGAAAAAGGGAGAGACATAAATAGACGTGTAGTAGGAGACTTCTACACAGTTGGTGAGACAGAGACATTTTGTGTTTAGGTATAATTTTATATTTTACATTAGTTTTCTTCTTTGTATTTAATATTTGTAATTTCTCAAAAAAATTAATATCTTTAAGGAATAACATATATTGTCAATAATTGTATTAAATGTAGATGTGCGTCTAGATGCACTCCACTTTTTGTTTTGTTAGTGAGTAGGTTAGAGGATCAATTAGAAATTTAATATATTAGAATATCTATCATTTACTTTGTCTATTCTCTCTTTCATTTATTAGAAAAGAATATTGCGTGGAGGACACGTATTCTATTATTTTTGGTATGTTGAAAGGGGAGATTTTTCAAAGGTAAGCACGTCTAACTTTTATCTATTTCATGTGTTTTGGAGTGTCTTGAACTGATTGGTATCATAATTTTTTGTTTCAAAGTAAGATTTCCCTTCACATCCCTCATCGCCTTTGTGTATGGTAAGGCCTGTTACAAAAATGGTGTAAGATTTCCCTTCACATCCCTCATTATTATTGAATGATGGATTTAGAATATAATTCGTTGTTGCATGATGACAAAGAAATGGAAATATCTTATGCATGACGACATGTAAAGGGAAATATCTTACACATGATTTCTGTGTAACCCTTTATCCTATGGTCTGAGAAGTTATGTTATTTATATGTAACCCTTCATCCCATGGCTTATTTTCATTATTTCGAATAATTTTCACAAGCATAAGATTTTAATTTCACTATATAGGAGAATCTGAACACAAGGTACACGTGAAGTTGCATATGTTGTTACAACAAATGAGGCATATCGTGTCCTTGTTATTAATTTAAATAATTGCAATGAAAAATAAAATAATAGTGGTTTTGACTGTAATGTTACATTTTTCAGGAATATAACGCTATGAAGTTTCAAATATGTACGCTTCCGGGAATGTATTTCATTTGATTAAATAATTGTGCATTATGAGTTGGTCTAATTTACTATTATGTGAAAATAATATTAATCTTTATTTATTTATTTTCTGAGAATACATATTTTATGGGATTTGGTGCCTAACGGCGATGTATTCAAAGCATGTATTGACATAAATAACAAGGCAAATAAAAATGAGCTGAAATATTAAATGAAACTAGAAGATATGTCTGCAAACGTGATAAAGCGATATGATGAAGATATAGACAAAATAATGCAAGACCAGGTTAACATTTGGCTGCAAAAGCACAATCAAAATTACAGGTAAAGAGATGCAAATTTATCTTGAGGTATTATTACTTCCAACCTTTTATTAATTGATCTCCTTTTTTATTTTAGGCTAGTTAGAATTGGAAAAAAAGTAAAGCTATGTCAGATATACAAATTTAGATTGAGGTACAATTTAGTATTATAATATTTTTATAAAAATTATTTCTAACAAGTGTATTAATAACAAGTATTAAATAAGCAGTGGCGTGGATGCTCTCGAACAAGGACAACCCTCCTTTCAAGAATAAAAAATGACATTGTTAAATATAACTAAAGAAAAGAGCCTACGCGTAGAAGAAAAAGGGAGAGACATAAATGGACGTGTAGTAGGAGACTTCTACACAGTTGGTGAGACAGAGACATTTTGTGTTTAGGTATAATTTTATATTTTACATTAGTTTTCTTCTTCGTATTTAATATTTGTAATTTCTCAAAAAAAATAATATCTTTAAGGAATAACATATATTGTCAATAATTGTATTAAATGTAGATGTGCGTCTAGATGCACTCCACTTTTTGTTTTGTTAGTGAGTAGGTTAGAGGATCAATTAGAAATTTAATATATTAGAATATCTATCATTTACTTTGTCTATTCTCTCTTTCATTTATTAGAAAAGAATATTGCGTGGAGGACACGTATTCTATTATTTTTGGTATGATGAAAGGGGAGATTTTTCAAAGGTAAGCACGTCTAACTTTTATCTATTTCATGTGTTTTGGAGTGTCTTGAACTGATTGGTATCATAATTTTTTGTTTCAAATTAAGATTTCCCTTCACATCCCTCAACGCCTTTGTGTATGGTAAGGCATGTTACAAAAATGGTGTAAAAATTTCAGTTTGTATCATTTTTATGGGAATATCTAACGCATGACGCCAAGGAAGGAGAGTTATTATCGAATGATGGATTTTGAATATAATTCGTTGTTGTATGACGATGAATGATGGATTTAGAATATAATTCATTGTTGCATGACGACAAAGAAATGGAAATATCTTATGCATGACGACATGTAAAGGGAAATATCTTACACATGATTTCTGTCTAACCCTTTATCCTATGGTCTGAGAAGTTATGTTATTTATATGTAACCCTTCATCCCATGGCTTCTTTTCATTATTTCTAAAAATTTTCGCAAGCATAAGATTGTAATTTCACTATATAGGAGAATCTGAACTCAAGGTACACGTGAAGACGCATATGTTGTTACAACAAACGAGGCATATCTTGTCCTTGTTATTAATTTAAATAATTGCAATGAAAAATAAAATTATGGTGGTTTTGACAGTAATGTTACATTTTTCAGGAATATAACGCTATGAAGTTTCAAATATGTACGCTTCCGGGAATGTATTTCATTTGATTAAATAATTGTGCATTATGAGTTGGTCTAATTTACTATTATGTTAAAATAATATTAATCTATTTTATTTATTTTCTGAGAATACATATTTTATGGGATTTGGTGCCTGTTGCAAATCTAGCAAGTGCACTAGTCGTACAAGTAATAAAATGATGAGTAAAGATCGTTCCCACGAGGAATTGTGTTCAAACACCAATATACCATAGAAAACTAATTTGAATCAAATAAGAGTTTGTAAAAATCATGAATACTTTGTCACCAAAAAAATTGATTTTGAGTAAATTGACACAAGTAAATATGGATTAGGAATTAATAAAAACAACAAGTAGTCAGAAAACAACTTTCCTCCATGATAAACCATATAAGAATTGATCATATGATGAATTCCTTTCCATGTGATGTTAATCAACCTTTTACTTATCATCAAGATGTAATCCCTTACTACCCTGATAGAAACATTAATCAGAAACCCCAATCCCTTGGTGATTTCTTTCTTAATACATGCATGAAATACTAAGGTTTAAGATTACATCAGAACTCTAGCATCAATCCCTTGAGTACTAGATTTCTGATGTTGAGATTATCAAATACAGAAGTCATATAAACATCCCTGTTCTATACTACTTCATTGATAGAAATAATTAACTCAGAAAATCTCAAATCAGCACATGAAAAATACGTCATCATATTAATCAAATCAACATAATATTATCATGGAGTTCCATTGCATTCAGACTACAAAGACTCTACTCAGACATGACTAAGGAATAAATAAGAGAAGAAGAAGCAAACTTCATTTCCATGTTGAAAGTCTTCAATCTCCAAACTATTACAAGGAAATCCTAATACAAAAACTAAAAGAATTTAGAAAGAAGTCAGACTAAGTTTAACAGAGAGAGAGAGTTCAGATCCCCCAAGATCCCCTCTAAAATGTCAAGGCTTTGCCTTATATAGTGTTACAATTAAAAACAGAAAACTGATGTGGGCGCTAAAACGTCCATAAGTGGCCGTTTTAGCGTCCATGCTTTACGTATGCTCAACTGCTTTTAACTGATTTCAACGCTAAAACGTTAAGGAATGACCGTTTTAGCGTCCAAACTTGGTGAATGCTCAACTAACTTTAACTGACTCCAACGCTAAAACGTTTGATTTGGATGTTTTAGCGGTGAAGACCAGAATCTTTTCCACTTTAGGGCGCTAAAACGCATATTACAGGCCGTTTTAGCGTCCAAGACCAGCAATTTTCCATCTTCTTAGTGTAGCAGTGCGCTAAAACGCTCTGTGTGGACGTTTTAGCGCTCATCACCAGCAAGTTTTGGCCTCTTTCTGTAACAGGGCGCTAAAACGCTCAGTGTGGACGTTTTAGCGCTCAACACTTAGGCAATTTTTCTCCTCTTGAGCTCCAGAATCTTCTTCCTTCTCCAGTTGTCTTTCAAGCTTGCTTTTCCTACAAGAATCATTCAAATTTCCAATAAAGCTCTTGAACTTGTAATTGAGGACATCTTAGGACATTAACCTTGTTTTTCATCATTTAATCACACAATTTGATCCTAATTCCTGCTAAAAACCATGATGAACTAAGGGTTCATCACAATTCCCAGATTTGAATATTGCTGTCCTCAGCAATAACTTTAAAGACAGAGAAAGACTTGAGATTCTTTACTCATGAAATTTATGAGGTTGGATTGAAATATGACAGATCAACTTTCCAAGATACAATCTAACAACCCAGCAATCTATCTTTTACTATGACTTGCTTAACCTCATTACATTGACTTTCAACAGATCAATAAGATGAAATGCAGAGACCTTCAACACAAAACACCCCCTCACTTGGAACTTCTCAAAAATTGTGAGAATAAACTCTCTTGCACTCTAGTGTTTAAGGGTGTACTCATCACTCAATCTCCACTGCACTCAAACTACTATAAGCTTGCCCATCTTCTCACTTTCCAAAGTTACAGTGATTCATAAGCAGAACAAAAGAGGCTTTGGTGGTATGACTTGACTAAGAATAGGATTCTGTATAGAAGAAGGAAAAATGGCTTGGCATGTAGTTGGCTAAAGGTAGGATTTGATGTTGCAGAAGGTTAGATAAATGGATCAGATTCAGATAAGAGGATGATCACTATTGAATTTATCTATGTACTCCTTAATCCTTCTCATTCTCTTCTTCCTTTTCATTTGCTCTTTTCACCACCTTTTCTACAACTTTTCTTTTTCTTGAACTTCCTTCCTCCTTTTCTTCCAACTTTCAACACTTTGTGTTGTTTTGATTTCCCTTTTTCCTTATTTCCTTTTTCTTTTCCTTTTCCAAACCAAGCACTTTGTGCCTTTACTTCCTCATTTCCCTTTTTTTTTTTTATTGCATTCTTCTTTTTCTTCAAATTTCCAACACTTAACACTTAATATTTTTGTTCATTGCAGAAACACCTTTCCCATAGAGCCTTCCTCCTTACCCCTTATCTGAACACATAATCTGAAAATTTAGGATCTGGAATAAGTGCAGGGCTCTTAGTTTTATCACAAAAATTCTGGCTTAAGGCTTCCATGCAATAAGAAAATTTGGTTCAAAAGAAAAATGCCTCAATGAGCTCTACTTTACAAACCATGAACTATTTCAAGTTAGAAACAGGGCAAGTTCTAGAGTTACTCATACAGTGAAGTGCTCTCTGAACAAAAAAATTTCTGTATAGGCTCAATGTCTCACAGTTCAGAGTGCATGCTTGAATTCCTCTATATACATCAACCTGATCTCTCTACTCCTCACATAACATGAGTCATGCAAACATATCATTTAGCACATATGCAGGGATTTCAAATTGCATCAACAAATGTTTAATCCATCATGTAAAACTTTGATCATCCTATCCTCATAAAATTCACATCATCTCAACTCTAAATCCAACCTTTGTACATATAAAACACTTCCTAAACTACCTAAAACTATATTCACAAGAATTTTAAAAGAAGGGATTGAGATGTTTCCCTGTTTGTGGCTCATCAACTGTGTGTCATCATCAACTGTGTGATTCCACCATAATCATGTCATTCATTCACACTCCATTCCCAGATTTAAACGTCGCTGTCCCCAGCAACTAATTTAAATCTAAAAAGCAGTTGACAATTTCTGAAACACATTCACATATCAACAAATAGCATCAGTACTATTTAAAAGTGCATCATTCAAACAGAGAATCTCAATGTACTAACAAACATACAAAATGAAAATAATACCACAATCAACTAAAAATATCCAAAATAAAACCATAAAACAGAAAATGTATAAAAACAAAATAAGAAGTCTAATCAGTAGACTCGTCATCATCACTAAACACTAAATATGAGCCTGGATCAGCAGTAGGCAAGGGGTTGTACTCAGGATCAACACCCCTGTCCTCATCCATAGCACCAGTATCAACAGCAGCAACAGCAGCAGTGGTCTCTGTGGTAGTAGCATCAACACCAAGCTGTCTCTCTGGAGTGGGTGCAGCATGAGAAGATGTAGCACCATCAGTAGGCGCAGCTCCATCTACATGATCAGCATAGTGAGTCTGGGCCATTGCCTCAAAGGCTTCCTCCTCATCAGAATGAGGGTATACAGCAGGCTGATAATAAATAACATCTAAGCCCTGAGCCTCACATATAGATTTCAACATCGTCACCATGTATATCTGAAATGAGTGCTGGCTGGCCTGCATAAACCGGAGACGCCTGCGCAAATGTCTCATTCGGAAGTCAGTGTTCACCGTCCATTGCTCCCCTATCCTTATCCTCTCTTCAAATTCATCATCACTCTGAGTTGTAGATTTCCTACCAGGAGTCAATCTTGTGACCTCCCCTCCTCCTATCTTCAATTGCTTTGTAATCATGGCGGCATCAATTGTAGGGTGCAATTTAGTTGGTGCCCCATTATCAGTAACATCTACACCAGCTTTCTGACAAAGCAACTGAATCAAGGAACAGTGACCCAAAGCAGCAGAGTCACTGTCAGAGTGAGCCATATCATAAATGCTGTCCTGAAGGAGAATAGGAAGTTCCACCTTCGCCCTTGTCATGATAGTGTGAATCAGGACAGCTCTCTTCAGGATAACCTCTGCCTGGTTGGAAGAGGGCATGACATTTGAGATTACAAAGTGAAACCAGACTCTAGCCTCACCATTTAAATGCCTCAACCAAATCAACTTAGGAGCAACCTTATCTTTGGTTAACTCCCAAGTTTCACCAGGTTTGGCTATCGTCTGCAAAATAGGCTCAGCTGCCCCCATCTTGGTCCAGGTGTCAAAGTTTGGGTCACTCCTCCTTGGTGGAATTTCAATATTCTGCCAGTTTCTCCTGAACTCACAACTGGCATTGTGGATATAGTCACAGAACCCTTTAACAGCTTTTGGATAGTGTGAGCATCATACTTCACTTTCTTTCCCCTCACCCAGCTAGTGAAGGTCCTCTGGCCTCCTTGATCTCCATTAAATGCATTAGCAAAGAATTCCCTTGCTATGTTAGGACTGCTATCACCCAGTATTCTTCCAAAAGTTGCCCAATCCCTGGTCTTCAGCTGAGACTGAAACTGGGGATATTCATCCTGTTCTAGAACAAATTTTCTTTCTCTAACAAATGGCCTCTTGGAAGTCTTGTCAGTTTTAGCGCCAGGCCAATTTTTGGGTCAGGCATTTCCACGAACACCTTGTGTGTGTGTATGCTGGGTTGTTGTTTGAAAATAACTGAGAACCAACACTCACTGGATTTGTTGTCTCATTCCCAAAATACCAGTCAAAAGCAAAAGTTCAGGAGAATAATACCAATAAAACTAAATCAACATGCAATCCTACGAATGATATAGGCATCAACATGTGAATGCCCTAGAAAAAGCCCAAAAATTGCATGCTTCAGATATGATAAGTGATGGAGGGAATTGAGATGAGTTACATACCTTGATGTTGATGAGAAGATATGGAAGAAGCTACGAAGATGGATGATACACAATGGGAGATAAGGGATGCGTTATGGAAAACAGAGGCAGAGTATAAGAATGGAAGAGGAAAAGAGAAGAGGAACTCTGTTATATCGAATTAGTGATAGGGCGCTAAAACGTTGGCTTACCAGCGTTTTAGCGTCCTTGTCCAGAGAAAAATGCACACTTTGTGCAGCACAGCGCTAAACGGTAAGACTTAGCGTTTTAGCGCTGTTGGCCAGAGTGCATGGATTGGTGTTGTCAGTGAACGCTAAAACACTCATGATGAACGTCTTAGCGCGCACAACCAGAGAGTTTCATAATGATGGAACTCTGGGGACGCTAAAACGGTCATGGTTGACGTTTTAGCGCCCAACACATAGCAAAAAAATTTCTCTTTGATTTTTCAAAATTTTTTTTTTCCTTTTCTTCTTCCTCTTATGGATATGGTATGAACATGGAATTACATACCTAGTACAGTGGGTTGCCTCCCACTCAGCGCTTGTTTAACGTCACGAGCCTGACGGTTATGATCTATTTTACCTCTAATAGAGCAACTGTCAGTAGTTGCCTATCCACAACACTTCCAACATATAACTTCAATCGTTGACCATTGACTGTAAAACTTCTGTCCGAATCCAAAGAACTGATTTCTACAGCCCCATATGGTTTCATATCCTTTACCACAAACGGTCCAGACCATCTAGACTTTAACTTCCCTGGGAACAGCTTCAACCTGGAATTGAACAGAAGTACTTGATCCCCCACCTTGAAGTCTCTAGGTGTGATCTTCCTATCATGCCATAGCTTTGTCTTTTCCTTATACAAACTGGCACTTTCATAAGCAGACAAACGAAACTCATCCAATTCATCCAGTTGTAATAATCTTTTCTGTCCCGCTGCTTTGGAATCAAAATTCAGATATCTCACAGCCCACAAAGCCTTGTGCTCCAATCCAACTGGCAAATGGCATGCTTTTCCAAACAGCAACTGAAATGGAGACATCCCAATAGGAGTTTTGAAAGCGGTCCTGTATGCCCATAAGGCGTCATCAAGTTTCTTGGACCACTGGGTCCTAGCATTCCCAACAGTCTTCTCCAATATTCTCTTTAATTCCCTGTTGGAAATCTCAACCTGACCACAAGTCT
>NW_026895216.1:0-147347 GCF_033153095.1 Gastrolobium bilobum | reverse complement strand
CATGACACGTCCAAAGGCCATTATACCTGTTGCTTCTATCTCCAAGAAGAGAACCCGAACAGGGAAAAAGCTCAAGCCTGAGCAAACCACAGTCGACCGCACAGTCATACCAGAACGAGGCATAGTCCTCAGTAGCTCCAAACACGGAGATCTCGACCGATGGTTGACCGAGGATATACCAGAACTGGATTTGGAACTCTTCATTGAGCCTCCCTCAAGAGCTCGCACTGAGTTCGTGACTGCATTCTTGGAGGGGATGAAGAAAGAAGATCTTCCAAAGCTCCTCATCAGAGGCGTGAAAGTAGACTTCTCCCCTGAAGAAATCAACGAAGCAAACAACACTGCTTCAGTTCCTGCTGAACAAGATGAGTTTGATAGATACTATGCTAGCCGAGGAGATGAGGCCATAACTGGAGAAGTGCTCCGAGAAATAGGCTCAGAAGGAGCAACCTGGGGAACCAAGGAATCCATCCCTAGGAAGCAACTCAAATTCGAAGCAAAGGTATGGATACATTTTATTAACTCCCGTCTGATTCCCGTGAGCAATGACTCTAGAGTAAACTGGGAAAGAGCAGTGTTGGTCTTCTGCATGTTGACTAAGAAGAAGTTTGACGTTGGGAGGATAGTTTACAAACAACTGGTGGCAAATGCACCAAGAAACTCCCCCTTCTTTTTCCCTTGTTTGGTCACTGAAATGTGCAAGAGGTCTGGTCTAAAGGCCAATATCCCGATTTCGGATGAAATCATTCCAGAAGGGTCAGACATTGATCAGTCCACGATAAAAAGAATCAGAGACAATGAAGGATTGGAAAGTGAGGAGGAAGAAGAAAAAGAAGAGAGAGAAGAAAAAGAAAGTAAGGAGGAAGAAGAAGAAGCTGAAGTTTCGGGAAATGTGAAGGAAGAACCTCAGAAAACTCCAAGAAGGAAAAAACTTCCCTTTAAGAGAGCTCCTGCAAAGAGTGGATGAAGGCAGTTCCTAGTCGAGACAACTGACATGACTCAATGTCAAACTATGTTCGGTCTCAGAGCAGACCTTCTCGCCACTCAAGTGCAAGCCTTAGAAGACACAATTGGAAGGGAGCTGTAATCCCTAAAAGAAGCCAGCTTGCTCATTAACAAAGAAAAGGTGGCCCTGCAGAATGAACTTGACCAGATAAAAAATGCTGGACCACTGCCTCTGAAAAGGAAGATTGAGGAAGGAGAAGGATCCTCAACCTTGCAAAACACGGTGAAAGACTCGGTGAAAGCAGTAGAGATGATGAACAAGAAAATGGAAGAAAGGGAGCAAGCCCACGAAAAAAACAGAAAAGACTGGAAGGAGGAGATCAGACTCTTGAAAGATGAATTGGTGAAGAACAAAGAGGAGGAAATTCAACTCCGATTGTACTACAGAGCTCGGGATCAAATCTTCGCCAGTAACTGGGGAGAAAAATTCAAGGGTCAAACTCCATATCCACCGTTTCCAAATGTCTTCCCTCCAGAAGCAATAACAAATGCTCCGTTTAGCGGAGCAAGACAAGAAACTGGAGAGCATTAAGGGTCGCTACGGTGACCCCAGGTTCATTCGTTCCCTATCCTTTTTAACTTGTTTAAATCTGTTGGAATGAATGCCTGAAAGTTTCGTGGGGGAATGTTACTAACTTTGCTCTTAGATAAATGACTTCTGTGGTGTACCAGGGATTCGCCACCCTGCTTTATTTTAAAAATATTGTTTTTAATTTTCGTTAAGTTTACCGTCCTAAGTGTCCTGATCTACTCAATGATTCTTTTTGCCCAGGATTTTGCTCCTTGAGATGCCCTAAAGAGTTGACAGTTTCTAACAAAGCAACATAAGACATCACTCTGATTTGGAGCAACACCATGCACAAAAAGAAGCACTCCAAAAATTGGACACTCTCTTATTCAGTGGACTTATTTAGTTACCAAGGAAAGAACTTCAAGCTGTTTGAGTAAATTACTCTGCTCTTTGGTTTAAAAAAAAAAAAAAAAAGGGTCAGCTCCTCTGCTCCAAAAAATTCGCTCAACGAGCTCAAGTCATCAAGAGGAGAGCAAGAGCCGCTCAAAGAGCATGTTGTTGAAGGTCAGCCTTATGCAAAGACAAGGGTAATTGACTTCCAGTTAAAAGACCTGAAAAGAAAGAAATAGAGAAGGGAGCTAAGAAGTAAGAGAAGAAATCAAGCCAAAAAGTTCAATCCGGAAGTAACTCTGTGGGAAACAGACTAAAAGAGTGGAAGAGGTCACACACACAATGAAGCTGGTGAAACTCACAAGTCAGATGAGTGCTCTAATGAAGCAATGGAAGGAGTTAAGTTAACTCTTCATTGATAATATCAAGGAGCATTAGCCTGCCACAAGAAGACTGTTGGTTATGAAGGATTACTCGGGATGAGTAATATCTAGTTTTGGGGTGATGATGCTCCTCAAAAGTTGAGGCCTATTAAGTGTAAATTGTTCCACAAAACCCATGTTTGGTTATAAATCACTCCCTTCAACCTTCTTCTCTCCATATAGAGCAACCGTTTTGAATAGTGGACCAGAGCAATACCGAAAGTGGGAATTAAGGTAGACCTGGAGCAATTTTAACATTATCTTTTTCACATATGACTATTGGGTTAGTTTGCTTTGTTCAGGACACCTAAGGCCTATCAGAAGGAACCACAAAATGAAGAGAGAAGAAGGAGTATTGCGCAGAAAGGAAAAGAAAAACCTGCTGTAGTACAACAGCAGTCAAAGGAAGCAATGGGAAGCCGCCACGTCAGCCACGACAGAGAAGGTGGAGGTGCTACCTCTGCTACAGTACGAAAGCAAAGGAGTTGAGCAATAAAAAGCAGCCACGTCAACTGCAGCAGAAGGAGTGGAGGTGCCTCCCTGAATCCGATACTCCTACTCACAAAGGGAGCCAAAAAGCAAGGGGGACCATCTCCATTTAAGGCCAAGCTGGCAAAAAGCAAAGCTACCATTGGAGAGGATTTAAACAAAGCACAACCCTTGATGAAAGGAACAATGGAGATCAAATGAAGAACCCTATAAAAGGAACAAGCAATCCTCATGAAAAGGGGATCAGCGCCCATCCTAGGACTCGTTATTTTTCTTTGTTTTTTTCTTTTTTGTAAAAATGCTCACTAGGAGCTAACTTCCTCTAAGTAGGTGAGGGTTCCATAGAAGTAATCCCTTTTGTCTTAGGATAACTTTGTAAGGAACATATATTTTATAAATGAATTTTGAGTTGCTCTTTGGTTTAATTTATTGATTTTATGAAACCCTTTGGGCTGGCAACCTCATCCCGGGACCACTCGGTTGATGAAACACTGACAAAGGCGTGTGGAGCATTATCAAGATCCTGGGGTAGTTTAGCCTGAAGAAAGAAGGGAGAAACACCTGGAATGGGGAGCACTGCCATGTGAATCCATGCTCTTTTGAGAAGGCAGCATGATTTCCTTGCATATAACTCTAAGTACTATGGAGTAACGTGGAGAGTAAGGCCTTACCCTCTGCTTACCTATAGCAAAACAAGGGAATGAGCAAAATCCACTTATAAATTATGCTACCAAGCAGGGTTAACCAAAGGGATGAAAACATGGAACCCGTAACACTTACTTGACTTTTTCTGAAATTAATCTTAACTCAAACTTCTATCACAACCTTTTCCTCACGATAACTGAACTGTGTTTTCCCAGCTGATGCTCTTACTTCCATTTCGTTGACTGCTCTTGAAGTTACTTAAATTGATGCCTTTTTATTCAATGACCGTGCTAAGTCATTCACTGCTCTCATCTGGTTCAGAATGGTTAACATTGTTTAACTAGCTGCCCAGAGATTGCTCTTCGTGAAGCTTAGCTGAGAATAGTACTTTCTTTTATTGCTTCATTTTACAAATTAAGTTTCCTTTAGCGCTTCTTACTTCACAACTGCTCCCTGAGGACGATAAATCTGGGGCTACAATACCCTATATTGCTTGACACGTACGCTTGCGTATATTTGAAGAGGGTTGCTTTTAGTCAGAGTAGATTGCTCCTGTTGGCAATCCTGATTATTACTCTGCACTCTTGCTCTCTGAAAAGATATTCCCGAGCAGTTCTCGGTTCGACCAAGCAGTAAGCAAGAAGGCTTTCAATGATTTATGATGTATTTAGAAGGTGTATATTGCGATGCACCGCCAGAAATCACCTATGTGGGTCTGAAGTGAGGGTCGCTTCTATGAGAATATTGTAAGGCCATATTCCCTGCTCCCACTGTCTCTTTTTCTTCTTCCTCTTTCTCCACCCTATTCTTTGGAGGGACCACGAAGTTCGGGAGCTCTAAATATTATCACAATGAAAGCAAAAATTTCAAGTGTGATCACTACCTTTTCCCGAAACTCCATATGGAGTTTAAATGATTCTCATCCCCTTTCTCCTCTTAGCCAAGATAGTTTGTAGCCTTAGTATATTCTTTTGTTTTTAATCTTAACTTTTCCATCATGGTAATTGTTGGGTTTGCTCTTTTACTAAAGCCCAAATGGGCTATTAGTATGAGAAAAGTTCAAGAAACATAGAGCCCAATGAGCTAGAGTTTCTTGGAACTTATATAAATAGTACCACTTAAGTCATCAGCCTGCTAGTGCTTTAGAGAGAAAAGAGGCAAGCTCAAATCTGATTGGTGCTCACACACTTCCCCTTCCTCCTTGAGAGATAGCTTGGAAGGTTTACCTCAACAATTCGTGAGTTCGTGCTGTGACGCAAAGGGCTCAAGCGTGAGGAACAACATCATCTCACATCTACACAATTAAAGAGGTAATTGATAAAACCATGATGATCCTTATACATCCAAATCACAATGGTCTCATACGCTTCCGCGGATGCAATTGCTCCTACAATTGGTATCAGAGCCGGATTGTGTTTTTGGATGTGGATCTAGTTTTAATTTTACGTTTATCATGTAATTTGTTTTGCTTCGTAAAATATGGCACCTAGGATTCTATATTTGTTATTCAAATATTTGCATGAGTATTCTTTTCATTATAAATTTATTCTTTATATGGTTTTGGCTTTAATCCATGGTAGAAATTTCCTTGTATTTTCTTGGTTGTAACAAGGAGGCTAATCTCATATGATTAGGTTCCCTCCTTGCTGTTTTTATTTATTTATTTGGAATTTCTGTGTATTTTTTCAATATTTTATAAAAGTTCAAGATCGAGAAACCGCGAGGAAGATGCGCAGTCAGCATTGTCAGAGACTTTTCGAGGACTTCCCGATCTCAGAATGGGGCGATCTATATATGGTTGAAAAGAGGACGGAAAGACGGACACAAAGGTGGGTGAATCGCCGTCACCAGATTCTCCACGCGTCGCCACAAGTGGCTGCGAGTGGTCTCCACTCTCCGGCAAATATTGAGAGCGTGAGGGAGCGTCTGGTCACCTTTTTGGGTGGTTCTTGCGGCGGTGCACTCGTCTCTTCAAGGCAGTCCTTCCCCTGGATTTTCGTGCTGATATGAGTTCGGTTGACGGCGCAGTGGACATGACGGCTAGGGTTCCTGTATGTTGACTTAGGGTTTCTCGCCAAAAGTTGGTATTTTGGGCCTTTGGACCCATGGCTACCATAAATAGGCTTGAAACAGAACCTAGGGACTATAAGGAAAGGAGCAATCAGCCGCAAAGTTTCCTATTAAATTACTCTGTAATTTTATTTTATTTTTAGGAAACCATGGATTAAGGTTTTTATTATAATTAATTGCCTTAATTGTATGATTGGATAATTTATATGATTGATAACATGCTTTATTGTGATAACATGCCATATAGAATAGGTGGTGCCATATTGTTGCATAACTTGTATGATTACATGAGCATAGTAGCTATTATGTCTTCAACGACTAATATGATAGTTATTATAGGATTATTTTGATTTTAAATTATCCTAAAAAAAATTAATTAATAATTATTATGATTTTTGTTAAAAATCTAGATTAATAATTGAATTAATTAATTTTAGATAATTAACATCAAGACAAATAATCGTTATGGAAATTATTTTGATTTCAAATTATCCTCATAAATGATAATTATTATGATTGTGGCAATCTAGATTAATAATTAAATCAGCTATTTGGATGATTTAAAATCTAGAAAAATAATTAAGAAAATTTCCTAAGAGAATAATTTATTTTGCGAGTATTTTGTGGGTCTTCTAAAATGGTCACGTGTTAAACACACGCTGCATACCACAATCATGTATCATGATTGTGTGAAGCACACGCTGCCTATCATGACCGGATTTTAGGACCTTAATGATTTCAAAATTCAGATAAGCTAAGTGATGCACGTTCATCGCCGTTCTTGCTTACATAGTTTTTGAAATCAAACAAAGGATACTCTCAATTAAATAATTCTTGGAAATTGGAAAAATTACTTATGTTGAATGAAAGGAGATTTAAATTAAGAAATTAATTTAACCTTCAAGCGCTTTATAAGACCATTAATAAAATAATCATGTGAAGTCCCATCGAATAAGCATGATTGGAATTTATTAGATTGGACCTAAATAATTATGGGAGGAGATTTAAATTAAGAAATTAATTTAACCTCCAGGCGCATTGTGGGCCTATCAATAAAATAGTCATGTGAGGCCCCAACGGATAAGCATGATTGGATTTTATTGGGCCTTAATAATTTTAAAATTTTAATAAAGTATTGTACAGCCCAACGTTGACAATACTAAGTTATTAAAGATAATTTTGAGATTAAACAATAAATTCAACAGAGCTGATAAAAATTCTCAAATAAAAATATTGAATGAGTGAAGGTTTTAAATTAAGTATTTAATTTTAAAACCTACGGGCTCCATTTGTGGGTCCATTAATAAAATGGTCATGTGAAGCCTCGTCGGATAAGCATGATCAGATTTTATTTGATTGGACCTTAATAGTTTCAAAATTTTAGTTAGATATTGTACGACCCGTCATAGTCAATGTTTAGAAACTAAAGATAATTTTGAAATTAAACAATGGTTAATTACATTCAAATTTGGTAAAGTTATTAACCCTCATGTCGAGGCTCTGATAATGGCACCGAAGGCCCAAATAACAATTTGAGTTTTTACAAGTATCTTGTTCGTCGTAAGCCTTGTAAAGATAAACTAAAGGATTGTTAACAATAAACAAGAGTAGTTATGAGAATCTACTTGTACTTCGTTTGTTTATTGCATTATTTATTTGTAATTGTGTGCTTTATATGTTTTTTCAGAAAATGACTACCTTCAATCCTTTAGCCATGATTTTGATTCAAAAACCTCTAGATGGTACAAACTATGAAGAATGGAAAAGGAACCTTGATAATGTTCTTAAACATGAAAAGCTGAAATTTGTCCTTACCGTAACAAAGCCATGTCAACCTATAGAGAGTGCATCTAAGGAAACTAAGATGCATTTATCAGATTGGGAGAGGGAAGATATGGTAGTTCGCTGCTATATTATTGTCAGTCTTTCAAAATACTTGCAGAAGCAAGTGTACATGATTAAGAGTGGAGTAGAAATGCTTCAGACTCTTAATTACATGTTTATTGCGTCTAGCAGCTCTGCTAGACAGAATGCAGTCAGTGCAGGTTTTGCTAAGAGTCTTGTTAATTCCAAAGGGAAACCCAATGGTGGTAACAAGAACAAAATGACTTGGTTATCAGTTGTCAAACCAGTTGCAATGAATAAGCCGAAAGGCAAGTGCTTCAAGTGTAGGCTGAAGGGACACTTGATGAAAGATTGCCCAGAGGTGATGAGAAGGAAAAGGTAAGGGTAATTTAAAAAGGCTAAATTAGTGGATGAATCTATGATTCAGGAACCACTAACTATGTTTGTTGCTCTTTGCAGTGGTTCAAGCATAGATGACCTATTACCATTGGACAAAGATATTTTAAGCTTGAAGATAGGGAGCTTGTGTCTGCATTAGCAGTGGAACAAGTTATTTTATCTTTTGATAATTTATGACTTTAGTTTTGGATGACTTTTTATTTATTCTGGATTTGAAGAGGAATTTTATTTTTATTAGTTTTTTTTGTGAAAACATGGTTTAACGGTACAATTTAATTCCCCAGTTTCAATAAGAAGTTCATCTTCTTTTATTTTGGTATATTAAATTGTCTTTATTACTTGAGTTATATATCCCATTTAATTTATTATGTTGAATGGAAAGGATGATGAACAAGAACTTTCACCAAAGAAATAAAAGTTTCAAATGAAACATAACTTTAACCTTTGGATTGAGTCACATTACCTCAAGTAGGAAACATGCTTTGGTTAAAAAAGGGATTGAAAGTTCAAGAATCTTTTAACTAAAAGCTACATGTTAGTCTTATTTGGAAGGTAAAATGGCCAAGCAATCCTACAAGGGGCCAAAAAGATTTGTGCAACTATTCAATTGGAACTGGTACATACTAATGTATGTGGACCAATTAGCATTCAGACCAGAAGAGGTGATGAGTACTTCATTATATGAGTGTTTACTCTGGATCTGGACAGATGAACCAAGTGCGCCATAAGTCTAAAGCTTTTGGAAATTTCCAAGAGGTTTAAGTCTGAGGCAGAAAAGCATGTAGGTGTTCAAATCAAAACACTTTGGTCTGACTAAAGTGTTGGCTACCTGTATGGTGAGTTCAGGTCTTACCTTATTTAAGAGAGGATAGTTTTATAACTGTCAACTCTAGGAATGCATTAGTAGAATGAAATTGCAGTATGCAAAAATCAAACATTTCTAGACTTGGTGAAGATCATGTTCAGTTATTCATCTTTGCCAATGTTGTTCAAGGAAGATGCCTAGGAGAAGGAAATGTACCTTCTTAACTTAGTTTCATCAAAGTTTGTTGTAAAGACACCTAAAGAATTATGGAAAGGGTGCAAGCCCAGATCAAACCATATTCAGATTTAGGGTGCTTCTACACACGTCCTACAACATCAGTCAAATAAGATGAAATCTTGTATGGAAGAGTGCATATCTTTTGGCTACCCTAAGAGAACTAGGGATGATTTCTTATTTAGTCGTAAGGACAAGATAATCTAAGTGAGCACTCACATGATTTTCTTAAAGGAGGACTATATGAGAAATTATAAGATCTTAAGTAAGGTTATTCTTGATGAGATTTATCTCAGATCAAGAATTTCCAGAATGTCTAGAAGCTTCATTCACTGTTCCCTTGATTGTTCAAGAGGGGATAGATATATCTCTAGGTGAACAAACAAGAGAACCGTAATTGGAAATTCAACATGATAATATATAAGTAAAACTAGTAGAAACATTAGTATCACATGTGGAGGAACAATAACAAGAATAAATAGATCCTCAAGAAATTGAAGATCCACTATTTCACCCACTTTTTGTTTTACCTATAAATACACAAGGTCTAGTGCAGTACATTCGTAGTGGGAGAGAACCTTGTTAACGCTCAAGTTGTCTCTTGTTGAGTGACATTGATCCTACTAGTTACGATAATGTACTAGAAGATGTTGTTGATCAAGTGTTGCTCAAGCTATGAAAAATGAGATGGAATACTTGTATTTCAACTCCGTTCGTTCTCAATAAAGACACCAAGAGGAGTAAAACCCACAAGGTGCATGTGGACATAAAAGGCAAAGAGAGGATGGACAGGAAGGTGAAAACCTTCAAAGCTGGCTTGGAGGCAAATTTTTCCAGACGCCATACTTGAGTCTATCCAGATTCTCTTAGTTGCTGCTATAAGTCTCAATTATGAGATTTAATTTTGGGAGTTGGATGTCAGGATATCTGCATACAACAACCAAAAGGGTTTATAGCAAATGGGCATAAACACATGGTATGCAAGTTGTGAAAGTCTACTTCATGGACTTAAGCAAGCATCCAGGTCTTGGAACATCAGTCTTTAATCAGGTTATCAAAATTTTGATTTTGAGAGAACCTTGATGAATGATGTGTATTTGTATGTGAAGAATCCAATGGAAGACAGTTTTTCCTGGTACTTTATGTAGATGATATGCTCCTTATTGAAAACAATGTGGAGGTAATATCAAGCATAAAAGTTGGCTAAGTTAGGATTTTGGTATGAAAGTACTGGGGAAGCCAATTATATTCTCTGTATAAAACTATTATGAGACCGGAAGAATAAGTTGTTGGCATCACCTCAGACTACTTACATTGACAAAACTCTTGCCAAAATTTAACATGAGAATTCTACGAGAAGAATTATAATTCTCAAATGTAGAATTCATCCCCCTAAGGAGTAACAAAAGACTCCTTAGAAGGAAGAATGCATGAGCAGGATATATTATGCTTTGGCAAAGGTAGTCTCATGCATATCGTGTTGGGCGTTAAACCATACATCTGTCACGCAGTGGGAGTAGTGAGATGGTACCATTCTGGATATAGAGGAACACTAAGATTATTGTTAAGCATGTACTCAAGTATCTTTGGAGAACGAGAGATTATATGCTGGTATATTCTAGTGAGAGTCTTGAAAAGCTGAGTTTTCAAAAATTCAGTTATTTCAAGTGGATATTGACTCAAGAAAATCAACCTCGAGCTATGAGTTTTACTCAACTAGGACAAGAATAGAGGTGGATCTTGTAGACCCAGTTACTAAGAGTTTGCCTGAACTTGTGTTCAAGAGGCATGTTACTTCTTTGGATCTTAGGAGGATCCCAGACTTGCATTAAGCGAGTGGGAGTTATTGGTTTCATTGTGCTCTTGGAGTAAGACAATGAAACAATGATATCATTTTCTGAATTTCATAAATAAGGTTTTATTTATTTATTTTGCACACCATTTACAAACATCAAGGTCTGGATCAAATTATGGAGTATAAGATCATATGGATACGTTCATGGAGGACATGATCATAAGTTCTCACAATTGATGAATAGATTCACAGCTGTTATATAAAGTTGGGCACTTTATTTAGGCTGCAATATTTTATGAAATGATTTTGTCCGAATCATTGTAAAATATTGGTGTGAATTAACATTCACATTGAAAGGATCAAGGAGAGATTTGATTAAGGTTGTTTTTTCTGTCATAAAGTATTAAATCTCTAGTTAACTATAGCTATGTAATTGCTCTTAATCCTGAGTTTATTATAAATAGGTAATCAAATAGTTTTCATTCTTTGATTTAGCAAAGGGTGAGGTTGGATCTATTGACGGCCAATAACTTGGTATTTTGGGAGTGAGATTATTTGATTATCGGTATTTATGAGATAAACAACATCGAATTTGTAGGATATGTCCCCTTGATATGTTTCAGTACTTGGATATAAAAGACACTGACCAGTGTATGTAATCCATTAGAGAAACTACCATAGTCAAGGGAATAAATAATTGATTGAGTTACAGAAAACTTGTCAATCAATTATAGACATTCTACGAAGGGGCGATGCATATTCATGTTATAAGTGTTGTTAATCTTGGAGTTCAAGTTCAGGCTTTTAGTGGAGTAGCACCGAATTAGATAATCATTCATTTATTATCAAGAGCCTTGATTAATAACAGATGGTAGATCCCAGAGTTAGCTTGAGACAAGGGATGGGGTGTTTTTTCAGATAGATGATGACTTATGGGTTACATGGTCTTGGTTTTCTCGACTTAAGTATGTATCCAAAGAGCAAGTGGGAGATTGTTGGGTTTGCTCTTTTACTAAAGCCCAAATGGGCTATTAGTATGAGAAAAGTTCAAGAAACCTAGAACCCAATGAGCTAGGGTTTCTTGGAACCCATATAAATAGTACCACTTAAGTCATCAGCCTGCTAGTGCTTTAGAGAGAAAAGAGGCAAGCTCAAATCTGATTGGTGCCCACACACTTCCCCTTCCTCCTCGAGAGATAGCTTGGAAGGTTTACCTCAACAGTTCGTGAGTTCGTGCTGTGACTCAAAGGGCTCAAGCGTGAGGAACAACATCATCTCACATCTGCGCCATTAAAGAGGTAATTGATAAAACCATGATGATCCTTATACATCCAAATCACAATTGTCTCATACGCTTCCGCAGATGCAATTGCTCCTACAGTAATGGTATCACATTTTCACAACTACCTCCTTTTATTATCATATTGTAAATGGAATCAACATAAACGACCTATTCCAATTCCGGATTCTCATTATCTTGATCTCCATGAGAGGCATCATATGCTATATGACTATATCACCATCACAATTTTGTTCTCTCCAGAGTCATCATAAATTGGACTATTAGAAAGAATTACAACCTATAAATTTGGACAATATGCATCAAAATGCCAAAATGATCGTTTATATTCTCGATCTACATATTATATTGTAAAAGGAGGATTGATTTATACGTGTTGCTTCTCGATTTCATCCCTGGTTCAAAATCCCTTCCCTCCATTCATATTCATATTCATATGCATCTTTCAATTTCATTGCTTCTTCCAATTGAATCCTCAATCTTGCTCACAAGTTATGTGTGTCTCTTTAATGTGATTGTTCTTCCGTCTTAAGGGTAATTTCACATATATTCTCTAAAATTGCAATTTTGTACGATTTTGTTCAACCATTGGATAAAGACAACTTATGCTTCCATATCAAATGATGACAAAACTAACAGAGAAAACAACTAAACAAAAAAATTTAATTGATAAAGAGAAACTCATGTTTATAATTTTAATTATTAAAATAATTAAATATTCAACTTCTTTACAAAGAGGGTCGTAAGTATCTTTTTTATATATTAATTACAAGGGTTTTATAAGAGTTATGTTGTAGGAAAAGTGATTGTGTAATGTTATAGAGATTCGTTTTGCGTGCCAGAGTTTTTTTTTTTTTAAAACATGCGGGCCCCACAAAATATTGTGTGTGTAAGAAATTTTTTGTAGTCATGTTAAATGATAGAATAGAAACCCTAATTACAAACCACTTTAAAATCTAAAATCCTAAAAGTGAGGAAAGTTCCTAAAGATAAAGATAAAGATATTTATTTCATAAAAATAATAAAAATTTCTGAAAAAAAAAATTGATTACAATAAATTAATCTATTATCCGATAATATTAAGTTCAAAATATGTTCCAAATTTTAGCTCTTTAAACATGACAAACTTACCACTTTTCAAGTTTTGTCCAACAAATTACAACTAAATTAACTATCTCGTTTAAATTAGATTTTGGTTAAAATCTGTTAGATTTTGAGTTGATACTTTTTTAAAGGACAATACTTGATGAGATAATGATTTGATTGAGGTGAGATTTATTGAATCAGCTCATTCCTTAATTGCATCAAATCATAATAAGTATTTACCAAACTATCATTAAGTTAGTTACCGGATATACCTAAAACTAGAACTTCCAATATATAAAAGAAAAGAATACAAATAGTAGAAGAAACAGCGGGTTTAAAAAACACCCGGCAGAATCTTATCCACTTTTGACTTATATTTCCACAAATGATATTGCTAACAAAATAGAAGAATTTTGTTAGCAAAAAAAAAATAAAATAAATAAAAATAGAAGAATTTCCAAGTTTACACGCATGATGATAAAGATCTTACTCTGATTCTTAAGCCATTTCTCATTTCGTTAATTTCAG
The DNA here is from genome assembly GCF_033153095.1 of Gastrolobium bilobum. Lineage (NCBI taxonomy): Eukaryota > Viridiplantae > Streptophyta > Magnoliopsida > Fabales > Fabaceae > Gastrolobium > Gastrolobium bilobum. The sequence goes on along the minus strand of NW_026895216.1, from coordinate 133,823 downwards.
TGCTACACATCCCAGCATCAGTGGAAAAAAAAAAGTTGATGTGAGACGATAACTGATAGATATATCATAAAATTAAAATCCAAAAAAACAGGCGAAAAAATATATAGCACATTTTTCAGAATTCACTTTTGAATATTTTTATTGTTACATAAAATTTTGTGCTGATTCAATTAATAAAAAATGAGTCTAGAATATTTAATTTGATAACACGAATACTGAAAAACATAACCACTAATATATTGAATTTTTAAACAATTATGTTTTGGAAAAAATGTTTGTCATTTTAAATGACATAAAATTATGTCATTTTAAGAGAGAGATAAACACAAAATAAAAAAAATTATTTAAAATTTATATTAAAAAAATCACCCACTTTCTCTCCTCACGATTTTCATTATTTATGTCTATCTCTTTCTTATAATGACATAACTTATGTCATTTAAAATAACAAACATCAAATCTTACTTTCTATTTAATGTTCTATTCGGCTATGCATCGATACGCTACTTTTTTAAAAAAGAACGTGTCGAATACGTGTCTCACACGTTCCGACACGCGGTCAACAATTTGAGACAAGCGGTCAATGCTCCGATACGTTTTTCTGACACACTGTCAACTTTTTCTGACACGCGATCAACGCTCCAACACATTTTTTTTTGTCTTAATTTTATTTTATTAACTGAATATAAAAAAATAATTTATAAATCAATTTTTTTCTGTTAAGAAATTTGACATGAAAAATTAATAAAGTACGAAAAATTATTTTTTATTTATATTTATGTTATGAAATTTGAATATTTGATTAGTAATATGACTTATTATGAACTGTTATATGTATTAAATATAAATTATATTATATTTATTAAAAATTTATTTAATATCAAAATGCATCCCAAGGTGTTAAAATATGATATTTTTAAAATATCAAAATACATGGTGTCGTGTCTCGTGTCGGTGTCGATCGATAATGAGTTCTACTGGTGTTTTGATAAACTCTTCCAAAATAAATAAAAAGTAAAATAACTGAAAATATTCACGGAAACCAACAAAGCTCAACACATATTAAGATTAGATAATGAAAAGCATTTTTATTAATAGGAACCGTTAAGAAATCCTGAGATTTACTCAAAAAAAATCCACAGGATAGTGAGGGAAACGAACGAAAGGTGGCGGCGGATCCAGGTACTGAAACAGAGAGAATCGAAGCAAAGCAAAAGATAACAAACAGTGTTCTGCATTGCATATCCTTCATAATTAGATCCAACGGTTAATATCAAACCCCAATCACCTAATCCAACGGTCAGAACGAAAACCGCGTTTACGAAGCCAACCCATGAATCCTTCACCCTCTTCTTAATACCCTTGCCGCGCCCTCTTCTCTTTCTCTCTCTTCCACAATCAAGATTCATCCTTTCTCTCTCTAGAAACCAAACTCTTCTCTTCTTCTTCTTCTTATTATTCTTTTCCGTTTTTTGGTGTCTCTCTCTTTCGTTATTTCGCCTTCGACATTCGAATCTGCGAATTATAGAAAACGAGAGAGTGAAAGAGAGAGAAAGAGATAGAGAGTGGTTATCTAATCGCCGTTAATTAATTAATTTAAGATGCAACAATCGAACGGTTCTGATTCATCTCAACAACAACAGCAACAGTCGGAGCTGAACCAACAACGGCAACGACAACCGCAGGCTCAGCCGGTGGCGCTGCCGCAGCAGTGGGTGCCGATGCAGTACCCTGCGGCGGCGGCGGCGATGGTAATGCCGCACCACATGTTACCGCCTCAACATTACGCGCCGCCGCATTACGTGCCTTACCAGTACCAGCAGCTGCCACACGTGCTTCACCAGCCCCAGCATGGATCCAGCGGTGAGAACAAGACCGTTTGGGTCGGCGATTTGCATCATTGGATGGACGAAAATTATCTCCATCGCTGTTTCGCTTCTACCGGCGAGGTCTTATTCGTTTTCTAATTCTTGTATATATTCATATCTTTTTATAGATAGAACGCGATAATGCACGCATAATACGAGTGCGTTTTTTCGCTTCGTTTTTTTTTTTTTTTAGTTGATTTCGAGAACGTAAAAGAGCTCTTGTTTTTCGCTGTTGGGGCGTGTTTACTGTGTACTTTCGGAAGCTTGAGTTTTTATATGTAAAGACGTGGTTTTTATAGTTGGTGCTTCGGGTTTGTGTTTTTATGTTACAGTGTGCTTTTGAGGTTGCATGCTTGATTTAGGTTATGCTTGTAAACTGTTAACTTCATCGACATCGGAATAAGAAAATTTATTCCTAAGTGCAGAGACTATTAGTCTATTACTCTCAACTGTTGAAATTTAGAATAATTTTTATTATGTAATATTTTAAATTCAATACAATTACTTGTATTAGTATGTTATCCATATAAGTTATTTTAGTGGAGTGTATAAAAATTTCTCCTTTTTAGGAAAGAATAATCAATGGACCATACTTATTTGGGAACTAAAGATTGAAGAATGGAAAGGGAGATGTGGATATCAAGTTACCAACTTTAACCTTTCCCTATTAATTTTATTTTATTTTTTTTAAAATTTTTAATTGTGATAGCTGAAGTTCAGGTGGGAAATGAAATTAATTTAACTTTTCAAGCCCAAATAGATTTAACATGTGGTCTAATGATGGTGGCACTGGGGTACCATTTGATCAATGTTAAAAGAAAATTGATGGGAACTCCTTGGGATTATGTGTTTGTGTGTCCATTTGTGAACTGTTTGGTGATATTAATTGTTGCAGACAAGCTCTACTTCTCTGCCACTCTAATTTGATGAAAATAAACCTGCATTTGAAAACTTAATTTGTTATGATAGAAGATGTGCCTGTGCTTCTCATATTGTCGAATACTACGAAGCTGCTGACTATTATATATTTTTGCAGATTACCTCCATCAAACTTATTCGCAATAAGCAGACAGGTTTATCAGAGGGTTATGGATTCGTGGAATTCTATTCACATGCCACAGCTGAGAAAGTTCTACAGAATTATGCTGGAATTGTGATGCCCAATACAGAGCAACCTTTCCGTCTGAACTGGGCAACATTTAGCACAGGAGACAAGTGTTCAGACAATGTTCCTGATCTTTCTATTTTTGTAGGAGATTTAGCTGCAGATGTTACGGATAGTGTGTTGCATGAAACATTTGCTAGTGTATATCCTTCCGTTAAAGCTGCAAAAGTTGTTTTTGATGCCAACACTGGCCGTTCAAAGGGCTATGGTTTCGTTAGGTTTGGAGATGATAATGAGAGATCCCAGGCTATGACTCAGATGAATGGTGTTTATTGTTCTAGCAGGCCTATGCGAATTGGTGCTGCAACACCAAGGAAATCATCTAGCCATCAACAAGGTATGCCAAATCAAATTAGTTGCGTCTGATAAAATTTTTTTACTCTTTTTGTTTGGGAGAGAAAAAAAAAGTAGTACATCATACATTCCATTCAAAGATAATGCTTCTAGCCACCTATTTTACCCTCATTTTCCATTTGTTCTGCTTCAGTTTGTTACTGACGAACTTTGAGAACTAGAGTTCTTGTATAAATAGTAATCCTTTTCTTACGGTTTAACTGACAATTTCAATTTAGAAGAAGGGATATTGCCATGTCTTTCTAGATGAATAAATTCCTTGAAATAACAATTATTATGTCTTTTCCACAGCAAAAAAGAAGAAGAAGACAGTTATTATGTCTTCAACTGAATGATAATGAACTAATGGAACTCCTAGAATTCATTTCGTCATTAATTTTCCCTTGTCTTGGTTTTAGATCCCTTGAATTTGTTTTTGATAATTCATCTCTCAATTTTATTTTTTATTTGTTTTTCTATTGCATGCTACCATAAGGGTTTGGAATAATTTTACCGGCTGTGTATTTATTTTGTCTGTTTCCTTGTTTAGGAGGCCAGTCAAATGGCACAACCAGCCAATCTGAAGCAGATTCTACTTCTACGAACACAACTGTGAGTTTTTCAGCTCTTATTACTAGGTTTTGCATTTTAGCGATTTATTACTACTTTCCAATAGCTAACCCATGATTCATTATAGATATTTGTTGGAGGACTCGATCCTAATGTTACAGATGAAGATCTTAGGCAGCCGTTCTCCCAGTATGGTGAGATAGTCTCTGTTAAGATACCTGTTGGAAAGGGGTGTGGTTTTGTCCAATTTGCAAACAGGTAAAAGTTCTGCCATTTCAAATCTTTACATATCTACAGATAATATGTTTTTTAATCTCTTCATTGATGTAATCACTACAATATCATTCTGAAAAACTTTCCAGAAATAATGCTGAAGAGGCATTGCAGAAGCTAAATGGTACAACGATTGGTAAGCAAACGGTTCGTCTTTCTTGGGGCCGCAATCCAGCAAATAAGCAGGCAATACCTCTCTCTCACTAATATAATCCCACTTTCTCATTGTCATTATATTGGGTCTATTAATATAGGGGAACAAATTTTGTTTGATGACCAATTATCCACCTAGGAATACCATACATTTGTTAGAAAAGCAAACTCTCCCACCGCTTCAAAAGCATCTATAAGACTTGGGTATACAGCCATGTGGCTTAATTTGCTGTCCTTGTATGAATGTGTCAAAACAAATGGAACCGGTTAGTAAGGAGTCATGTTACAGATGTCATGTAATAAGATTATGGTGTCGGTTAAACGGTGGATGAGAAGCAACATCTTTGGTGGCTTAAGCTTTATAAATAGCTTATGTATTATGTGTTTGTAATATTGATAAAGTAATAAAAAAAAAAAAAAAAAAAAACAAGTGTGTGCCTTAGAAAAAGAAAGTGCCGTAGCACTTGAGTGAGAAAAAAATTGTTAGAGAGTCTTGGTATTGTTGTAGAGTTTGCTTCTAATATAAGAGTATTATCCATTCTCAATTGTTCTGTGTCCTTTACTATTATATTTCCAACAAGTGGTATCAGAGCCACTGATTCGATCATGTGTTAAAGACGGCTGAGATGATTCAACTTCAGATTCCAAATTTGACAAAGTCAAATTATGGCGACTGGAGCAAACATATGAGGACCCTGTTAGGTTCACAGGATGTATAGGAGCTTGTTGAAACCGGATACACAGAGCCTGTAGATGCAGCAGCTGAAGCGGCTATGTCAGATACACAAAGAAGGACACTTAAAGAAACATGCAGGAAGGATAAAAAGGCTCTATTCTTGATTTTTCAAGGTGTTGATGAATTAACCTTTGAGAAAATTCAAATGCAAAGTCATCCAAAGAAGCATGAGAGATCTGGCAGAAATCATGTGAAGGAGCTGAGAAAGCCAAGAAGGTACGAGTCTAGTCTTTGAGAGCTGAGTTTGAAAACTTGAGAATGCAAAGCGGAGAACCAGTTACAGATTATGTGTCACAAGTGCAAAAGGTGGCCAAAGAGATGAAAAGAAATGGAGAAGCCTTAGATGAAGTTAGAATCATGGAAAAGATACTTCGACCATTATCAAGAAAGTTTGATTATCTCATTACTGCCATTGAAGAAGCTAAAGATTTGACAGTGATGTCTATTGATGAGCTTGTGGGTTCTCTTCAAGATCACGAGCAAAGAATGAATTTGAATGATGTTTTCAGTAATTTGGAGCAAGCTTTGCAAAGCAAGCTATCATTTGATGAAAATCAAGCTAGAGGCAGTTATGGACGCGACAAAGGAAATCGTGGTGGATATAAAGGTGGCTACAACACTCGAGGCATATTCAGTGCTCGAGGTGGTCGTGGAGGACACAGTGGACGTGGTCAAACAAGTAGAGGATTTGCAAATGATACTGATGCATATGAACGTGGCCAAGGAAATTATAATCGTGAGCGAGGTCCAGGTCGTGGCAGAAGCCGAGGATTCATGACTCGAGTAGGAGGTAGATTTCAACAAAGAGGTGACAAATGTCAGATACAATGTTATAATTCCAATAAATTTGGTCATCTCAGTTATGAGTTTAGAGACATTCCTACATTTGAAGAGAGGAGTAAGTTTACATCAAATGAAGAAAGAGTTGATGAATAAACTATTTTCTTCACTTATAAAGGTGAAGAAGATAGTAGTAGAAACGTGTGGTACCTCTACACTGGTGCAAGCAATCGTATGTGTGGAAAAAATGAGTTATTTACAGAGTTGGACGAGAACGTTCAAAGAGAAGTTACATTTGGAGATCAATCAAAGACTCCAGTTAAAGACAAAGTTAAGATTATGATATTTACAAAGAATGCTAATAAAAAATAGGTTTGAAGCACTAGGTAGATTAGTGGAGATGGAGTGATGAAGAAAAGAAAGTGGAAGTCCTATTCTTTAAAGATGATGATGACTCAAAAGAGCAGACAGTTCAAGAAGGAAATGACCAAACTCCTCTACTAAGTCCTATTCCAACAACCCCAGCATCTACACCATCAACATTAGGAAGCAGTAGTAGTAGCAATTTAAGGGGAGTACCAGCAAAGATGAGAAGCCTAAATGATGTTTATGATGCCACAAATGAGGTACAAACACCATTTGATTATTCATTATTTTGCTTAATGGCTGATGTGATCCACTGCACAAGATGAAAAATGGAAGAAAGCTATGGATGAAGAAATTGCAGCAATCAAAAGAAATGATACATGGAAGCTTACAACTTTGCCAAAAGATCACAAGCCAATTGGAGTAAAATGGGTGTACAAAACAAAGACTAATCAAGAAGGAAAAGTGGAGAAATACAAAGCAAGATTAGTGGCCAAAGGCTACAAACAAAAATATGGTGTTGACTATTAAGAGGTTTTTGCACCAGTGGATTGATACTATCAGGTTACTCACAACAGTTGCAGCACAACAGAAGTGAAAGATATACCAGATGGATGTGAAATCAGCTTTCCTCAACGGTTACCTGGAAGAAGTCTATATTGAACAACCATCATGTTATGTTAAAAAAGGAGAAGAAGATAAAGTTTATCAGTTGAAAAAGGCGTTATATGGATTGAAGCAAGTTCCAAGAGCTTGGAATACAAGAGTAGATGAGTACTTTCAGAAGAACGGATACGTGAAGAGACCGCATGAACATGCTCTATACACAAAGAATAATGCAAATGGAGATATAACGATTGTGTGCCTCTACGTGGATGATATGATCTTCACTGGAAACAATCTAGGTATGTTTAATGAGTTCAAGGAAGCTATGTCTAAAGAGTATGAAATGACAGATATTGGAGAAATGTCATATTTTCTTGGAATTGAGGTAAAACATGTGGGAGAAGAAATTTTTATGTCACAAAAGAAATAGGCAGAGGAGATTTTGAATAAGTTTATAATAAAAGAGTGCAAGCCAGTCTCCACACCAATAGAAGCAGGAATGAAGATGAAAGTTGATTCAGATAGAGAGCTAATAAATCCTACACAAGAGCTTGGTCGGAAGCTTAAGGTACTTGACTTTTACTCGACCGGATATTATATTTGCAATTGGCTCAGTTAGCAAATATATGGAGTAGCCAAAGCAGGATTACTTCAGTGCAGCAAAGAGAATTTAAAGATACATCAAAGGAATTGTTGATCATGGCTTATTCTATGCACATTCTGAAGAATCAAAGTTGATTGGCTATTCAAATAGTGATTATGGAGGAGATACAAATGATCGTAAAAGCAATTCTGGATATGCTTTTCACATTGGCTCGGCAATATTTTCATGGTCATCCAAGAAACAACAAATTGTTGCTCTTTCATCATGTGAAGCAGAATATATGGCCACAGCAACGTGCACGTGTCAAGCGATTTGGTTGAAGAATATTTTGAATGAATTGCATCAGGAACGAGAAGGTCCAATCACTTTATATGTGGACAATAAGTCAGCTATATCACTTGCAAAGAATCCAGTCTCCCATAGCCAAAGCAAACCCATTGACGCAAAGTATCATTGTATTCGGGAGCAAGTTAAAATAAAGTTATATGATAGTATACTGCAGAACTGAAGATCAATTTGCAGATATTTTTTCAAAGGCATTGAAGACAGATTTATTCAACAAATTCAAAGAAATGATTGGAATGCAAGGTCGAGTTTGAGGGATAGTGTTAGAAAAGCAAACTCTCCTACCGCTTCTAAAATCATCTATAAAACAAATGGAATCGGTTAGTAAGGAGTCATGTTAACTGATGTCATGTAATAAGATTATGGTGTCGGTTAAACGGTGGATGAGAAGCAACATCTTCGGTGGCTGAAACTTTATAAATAGTTTATGTATTATGTGTTTGTAATATGGATGAAGTAATAATAAAAAAATACAAGTGTCTTAGAACAAAAAAGTGTCGTAGCACTTGAGTGAGAAAAAAATGTTAGAGTCTTTGTATTGTTGGAGTTTTCTTTTAATATAAGAGTTTTCTTTTCTCCATTGTCTCTGTCCTTAACTATTATATTTCCAACAACGTTGCACCTGTTTAAGGAAAGCAGTTTGTATTTGGTTCCCAGCTGCTTACATCAACTTAGTCTAAGTTTGTTGTTATCCACTCCCCATTAAGCTCCAATTAGCGAGGGTGGAGTGAGGGCAATCTTTGTACGCAGCTTTACTCTTGCATATTTGTAAAAAGACTTTTTCGGATTCAAAACCATGACCTTTCCTAAGTTTGTTGTAAACAACTCCCTATTAAACCCTCACTAGCGAGGATAGGGTGAGGGCAATCCTTATACGTAACCTTACCCTTGCATAATTGTAAAGAGCCTTACCCTTGAAGCCTTATCCTACGTTTGTTGTAGTCATTTAAAAAAATTATAAGAACATTTGTTTTTAAAATCAATGGATAAAAGATTATTTTATCATCTTATCTCCCCATAAAATTCTTTAGTGCTAGAGTACTGGATTGTCCTCATGCTGTCTGTCATTAAATTGCATTTGTGGTGATTCTTTCTCAATTGGTATATCTTTGGATAGCAGTTTAGAATGGATTTGGCCAACCCCTGGAGTGGGGCATATTATGGGGCCCCTATTTATGATTGTTATGGATACGCGTTGCCGCCACCTCATGACCCAAGCATATATGCTGCTGCTTATGGGGCTTACCCCGTTTATGGAGGCCACCAACAGCAAGTAAGCTGAATGAAGTGCACTGCAGGAGTAGCTCTCACAACAAGTTATAACAGCATCACGCTTGAATGATCAGATTAACTTCTCTACCTTTTAACTTGCTTGATCTGTTGAATTCTTAAGAATCCCTCCTAATTGTGGAGCGGAGTTGAATTTTGACAACTTGAGGTAGCAATGTAGGGATTCAATTATTTATTTATTTAGACCTGAGGAGTAAATGACTAATGAGGAACTTGTTTAGCGGAATAATTGTCTCAAGTATGACAGTGTGAGTGCTTGCTTGCATTTTATTTGTTTCCGGCAGTTCACATTAGAGTTTTGCCTTGGTTTGCTTTTAAGGGCCATTTAATTTCTTCTTTGCCAATATTTTAATTGCATGTGCCTATGCTATTCAGAGCAATTATACAATTCAAGTTCATCTTATTTAGGTTTGAGATCTTGTTCATTTTGATGATTTCTATGAATCATGAATTTCTGATGTTGTTTTCCTTTAGTTTCTGTATGTGCATTAACATGGCTAAATAATTGAATGCAGAGAAAGCTGTGGTCCCTTAAAGTAATTAGATGCACTGTTTTTTAGTTTGGATTGGATTGGATTATTTTCCTTTCTATGGAGTAATTTGGTCCACATAATTTATTAGTTTGCCTAATCTATGTCCAAATAAAATTAACACCCCACGTCCACACTAAATGATAGAAATGTCATGCAATTGCGAAGGAATAAGCTGCTGCTGCTGCTTCTTTTATCTTTTTTCTTTTTAAAGTAGGGGTGAAAATTTTATAGATGAATTTTCCTATGAAACTCATCTATCAAATTTTCACATCAAATTTAATGAAATTCCAAAGAGACTTAGGAGGTTAATTTAGGAGGAAGTTCTCCACGAAGGAAAAATGAAATCATGGTTAGTGCTCGCTGTGGTTGGTAGCTTGGAACCGTGTGCCCTGCTCCTCTTACAGTGACGAGTGTGAGCCCTTTGTACCCAACCACGTATCCTCCAACCTGCATATTGTATTTGTATGCAGTAAGATTACATAGATGTGGCTTTTAAGTTCTGAATTTATAGTAATGCCTCATTACCTCATTGCCAGAGTACCATGGACGCCATTCTGTCTCCACTGGAAGTTTCATTGCATTTACTGAATACCTAGATGATGTTATGGGAACACGTCCATCTGTATCGCCACTGCATTATCGCATAATAACAACAATGTTTCTCATAAAGCCGTGACAGTGTCTTGAATGTAATAGAGCAATTTGTAAATTCTATATCACCTATATATCCAGGTGCTTATGCCACTTGATATTAACCGATTTATGGTGGGTAGAATAGTTGCAGGGCTATCTGTCCAACCCACTCCGCTGAGCAGAATCAATAGACGTAATAATTCAGGAAATTGAATAGTTACAATTAATGCATTCTGAAATTATAGGGAGGAAAACATAATTAATGAATTCTGTGTACCTGCAAGCAACCCATTTCGAGGCTTTAGCATGAAGAGCCTCTTGAACCTCAGCCAGATTTAAGTAGGAATTGGTATAATCGTCAGAACAAGGGTCGAAGTTGTTTCCCTACAATGTTTAATATAGAAGTGTTTCTGGCTTAGTTTTGTGTAACATATCACTCAAGTAATCTTTGAGTTCTTAAATTTCATTTAAGCATTACGTAATTAATTTCTCATTTCTGTGAACTTTATGAAGTTTACATCTCAGCTGGTTTGTCCAAACTTGTATGATCATTATTGGCGCTGTCAATTTGTTTGTTACATATTTAAGGGTGCCATAGATTGGATGAATTAATGTAGTTATTTTAATATACACAGCAGAAAAACTTAGAGCTTATTTTACTGGAGCAAGTAAAAGTGAGAAGGTGGTGGAAGTTAAGATTGTAACTGAACATAAAAAAGGAAAACGTAAAAAATGATAATGCATTTAAACTTTACTATAAGTAAATAGATTACTATCCTGAGTTTTGTTTTTTCTTCCCTCTTTATATACTTAACCAATTAGACTCCCCTACTCCTAATTCAAATTTCACGCAAAAAAGAAGAAAAGAAATGCAAAATAGCATGTCATGCAACTTACAGAGAAAGTGGCTGGACTAGCACCAGTTTTTGTTGCAGCTAAATCACAAGGTGAAGCATATAGGTTGTATATATTAAGGTTTCCAACCTCATCATCCGCTGTACTCTGATATTTGTAACATTCACTTGTAAAGTCAACGCTCTCAAAGTCACAATGTCTTTCAATTCCTTCATGGGTTTCGTCAGAGTTAAGCGCATGTGTCCAGAAATAGTCATACATTCCCTTTGAGCACATACTATCATCTATCCAACCGTTCCCAATCTGCACTAAGAATAAAAATTTGAGGCCAAATAAACTCCAGAATTAAATGTAATAAATTGAATATTGTACTCTGGAAAGTTTTGACTCACCGCAATTCCTTTCAGGTTGATCACAGTGTGATTTGTACTTAGCTTATTATTTGAGAGAATAGTGTCAGCTAGTTGAGGAACATAATGACCAGCATAGCTTTCTCCAGTTATGAAAAAGTCACGAGTTTTATACTGTGGAAATCTCTCAAGCCAGTTCAGAAGAAAAGTGTAAGAATCCAAGGCTGTGCTATTGTCACCAATTTTAGAGTAGTCTGAAGAATTGTTTGAATATGAAAAGCCAACTCCTGCTGGAGACTCTAGGAAAATGACATTTGCCACTGCCAATTATATATAGAAGCAACTCATCAGTTATGAATCATGAACATTTCTCATCTAGCTAGTGCATGCTTACCTTTGTTCCATGCATATTCATTTCTGTAAAGTGTTCTTCCATCACTGTTGACTCTAAAAGGTCCCAGTTCTTCCATGGCTCCATACCCCAGGGAAGAGCATCCAGGCCCTGTATATAATCATATACATTTAGTGACCTTCCTTTTTATACTAAGCACTGTGTGCATACATCAAAACGGAAAGCATTAATTGTGGCAATCATTATGATTTTCTCAAACTGTAACCAAATGCAAGCCATTAGGAATGGTAAGAGGTTTTGGTAGTCTGCATGAGGTCATAAGTTTTGTTTTGAGTGAACACTTAAACCCGGAACAAGTTCAAACCTTAGTGCTATCGTTGTATAAAAAAAAAAACTGTAACCAAATGCAATATTATGTATGCCCTTAAAATGCTATATTTCCCTATCATTCCTCGAGGGGAAAAATATGTAGTTGTTTTCAAATTTCGTGATTCTTAGTACTGGGGAGAAGTATAATTTTAAAAAAAAGTTCAAGAGTAAACTAAAAGGGAGACTGTTGGTTACCAAAACACAAAAATGAGAAAGGGAAGTTGCAAAATTTTGAAAGATGTCCAAGAAAAGTAACTCAAGTGGCACAAATTTTTTATTGGACCTATTCATGTAAGAAGAGGTGATGTTTTGACATTCATTATGGCTGAAGGGAAGAATTAAGAATGAAATCAATGACTTTAATGTTGAATAGAGAAAGAAGGGTTCTTAAGTCACTTACAACAATATTTATTATTAACGTATAGTTTTTAATATATTACTAGTTTTTATTTTAACTTAATAACTAGTAAACTAGTATGTATCATGTAATCCAATACCCATTGATGCTGCAATGGTGAGAATCACAGAGCCAAAGGCACCAAAAATAAGTGTCTTCCAACGTGTGCACGATGGAAACGCCAAAGAATTTATGGGTCAAGAATTATTATCCCGTTTGGTGGGAGACATGACTAATAGCTTCCGTGTTGGAATTCCACTAGGTATGATGCCAATATTTGAGTGCAGCAATTGATTAGGAATTAATCATCTTATCAAATATAGCAATCAATCGTAGATAAGAAATTAGGAGAATAACTCATGGCTATCTTACCGTGTTTGGCCATGGAATATATGGTAGGGTCATAGTGTCATATTCAACATTCAATAATACACTTTATGATTCCCGATATCTTTTTCAGATTCTTGTGTTTTTATTTTTATTATCATTACATTTTGCACTAAGATTTATTTGACAGTTATTCAGTATCATGATATAAATTATCAAATAGATATATATATATCAAAATTTTAATAACAATATTATCCAACTTTAAGTTTTAACCCGTTAATAAATATATTAATTTAAAAAACTACAAATTATTAAAATTGTTTAACATTGGCCAAAATATGATTACTCTATGAGTGATTGATATGATTAGTGATTATATTTTATCAAACATATGTTTAGTGATTATAATAATAGATGAATGGCTATAATATTCATAAAAAAAAAAATTAATTTGTTTATAATAATGATATCTTTTGATGCTATTGCATGTCCTAATTTTTTTTTAATAAAAATCTCAACTGATTTAGGAGTTAATCGGATCCCTCTTAAACTTAAAACTTATAACAAAAGTTAAGTTCGACCCAAACGGGATCATGGTAAAATCACAAAATAACTGAGTTGCTATTGCTAAGACAATAGAAGGGTTATTATATGTAGCTCAAACAATAATTAAATTTGAATTCATGTTAGTTCATACATGAAACATGTAATAAACTATACATGAGGTCAAGATCTACCAGCAAACCATGCAAGCAAAATATATATTTACCTCCATTTAGCCATAGAACAAGAGGCTTGGTAGAAGAATTATGAGGTGACTCCACAAAATAGTAGAACAGTGCTCTCCCTTTCTTGGCATCCACCGTTACATAGCCTGCATATTGATCGAAATCCACACCTTGGGGTTGTCCCGGTAAAGCTTTCACTTTGTCAGCTTCCATAAGCCCATATTGGTTCTCAACTACATGTACCACGAGTTCAGCTCCATCAGAAGCTTCTCCATGTGAGGGTTTTTGAGACCTCCGTGACTGAAGAAACTTATAGAGGTATTCACTCTGTTTGTTTGCGTTGCATGATATGGCGAAGTGGCACATAAACAAAAACAGAGAGCACAATAGTAATTTGATAGACAACATTAGGCTTATCTTCTTTATGTTAACAGTGTGTGTCGTGCCACACCCCTTCCAAGCTCTTAAATGTATATTTATATATAACCAGTTAAATTTTAACGTAAGTATAAAAAACAACTTGTTATGTTTTATATTTTAAGTGAGTGGGATACATGTAGTAAATATTAACTGGAATTAATTTTAAATTAATTATATTTATGAATAAGAAATTTGACTTGAAAAGGTGTCTTTTCGTCGATGAATAAATGTGTCTTTTCATCCTAATAGATATATTGTTTCATTCTTGAATGTGTGTCTTTTTGTGTCGAACGGAAGTGTCTTTTCATGTCAAACATATGTGTTTTTTCGTGTCCAACGTATGTGTTGTTTCGTCGTCGAATAGATGTCTTTTGAATCATGACCTTACGTTTTCTATAAGAGAAAAATGTTTATCATTCTAAATGACATAAAATTATGTCATTTTAAGAGAGGGATAGACACAAGAAAATATTTTTTTATTTAAAATTTAAATTAAAAAAAAGCCACTCATTCTCTCTCCCATGATTTCCATTCCTTGTATTTATCTCTCTCTTAAAATAACATAACTTATGTCATTTAAAATGACAAACATCAAACCCTTTCTATAAATATATAGAGAATCAGAATTTTAAAGTAGTTTTTCATTTTGCATATATCTTGTATTCCACTCTAGTGTGATTAGTCAGACATAGATTGAGTTCGATGAGGCTATTATATTTGGAAGTACCTCCACGAGAATAGAGATAATTCATTCTATAATGAGAGATATTTGTCCACGAATCTTGGGCATCATAGAGAGGATAAAATTATCTTAAGAACAGTGTTTAACACTAGGCTCAAATTTTTTCTTGTTACATACATATTTTCGTATCGTACGCTCTGACTTAATGTTATTGTATGTTTTAATTGTGTGTGTGCATTTCATGGAACCATGAATAATGTTCAAATGATTTCTCTAACAGAGATTACCCCTTTCATTGATTTTATCATCATTTTGGATAACAATATTGCTCATAAAAAAAGTTGAAAAAAAAACCTCTTATATCTTAAAGGAATTGCTTAGAATCTCACATATGCATTAATTAATATTGGATATCGTTTGTCTTTTGCATATGCAGTATATATAATAAAGGTAGTGATGGAAAGGTAATATTCTCCCCCGATGTTTCCCACATCAACTAAAGCGATGTTACATATATAATTCAGGTATACTTTATGGGTTTTATTAATCTCCTTCCACATAAGATAGGTAGAGAGAAAATGGGTGGGTCCCACCATTACAAGAAAAAAGAAAAAGAAGAAAAAAGTGTGGTGCGAAAATCGAAGTGAGAGAAAATGAGATAAGTTACCTCATGTAAAAGGAGAGTAATATTTCTCATACTTTATCTAAATTTAATTAGCCGTGCTCGTTTTCGTTTTTCTTGTTAGAGTATTATATTCAGTACTCAAAACTTGTTTTGTACAAAAAAATCACATATACATCTTGATTTGATAATCAATCAACTGTATTTAATATCGGGCAAATCATAGTTGTGACTTTGTGAAAGTAAATTTTAATTTTAAATTCTTTATAAGGTGAAAGTATTACTACTATTAAATTTAGACATAGAAGCATGCATATTTTGGTTGTTTCAATAGTTAATGTACGACTTATATAAGTAAGTAGTATAAATATCCAATATATATTGAATTTTGTCGATCGATAGCTCTTTAATTTTTTTTTCAAATAATATAAGTGATGATTTTAATTTTTTTTGTATAATTATTTTATAAAAAATGAAATATATGTATAATATATGCCAAAGTGTATATTAAATACATTTACATGATTAATTTCTTCTAAATTCATATTATAATTTATGTATTGAATTTATAGAATTTTAATGTCGTAAAAATTTTGAAATTGAAATTCTGTAAATCTTTTAAAAGATATTGTGTGATTTTCAGTGCTTAATTGTTTCACATTGAAGGAAGAAGATTTTTTCAGCAACTTTAGTTTCTATAAATAAGTCCAAACAGTGACATGAAAACGATCTCATAAATGTTTTTTTTTCTTTAGACTCAATGTTGCGTCGCTCAAATGTCAGGATGAGGGTGCCGTGAACGCTAATTTGGAATTGGAATCTTAAGACAAACCAAATAAAATTAAAAAAGTAAAGAAAAGAAAAGGAATTTTCATTACGCATATATATTGTCGTAATTGAGTTGTTAAAGTAACCATTCTCTTGATTTTTTTGTCTTCTTTTTATTATAAAGTTTATATGTGATAGAGAAAGCTGGTTAAGTAATCCATCAATGTACATGGACGCTCCCAGTTCCATCAAAGAGCATTTGAGTGCTTTGTTTCTTTTCTTAGCTATTGTTTTGTAGCCAATGTTAGTGGAAGATTAGAAACACTTTTATAATCAAACCATATCTTAAAATGAAAAAAGTATCATTATGCTTAGATGACGTAGACACCCATCCATGGGATATGGATAGGGATGAAAATAGGTCATGCACCTAACGAGGAACCTATAATGGTCATAGTTAACTTAATATATTTATTAAAATTAAAATAGGCTCAAACTTTACAAGCCCGTTTAGGAAACAAATCGTAAACATTTTTATAAGATTTGATCTATATGTTATTATTTATTTTAATTAAAATAAAATAAAAAAATATATTTAAATAATTTTATTTGATAAATTAATATCATTTTATTTTAATTTTTAATAATTATAGAATGGTGATAAGCTTAAATAGGTTAACAGACTTAAATCCGAGGTTAATTCAATCTTAAAATATTTTATATAGATATGTAGACCAAAGTATAGTTTAATTCAGCCATTTTACACTTATATATATGTAAAGAATATAATTTCTAATGTTATATGAGAAGAAATTATATTATACACACATAAAAAAATATATGAGATCCATATTTTTTTTTTTCTCTTTTCCTTGGTGGATTTTATCCACTTTTTTATATCTGCATGGGAAACAATATTCTAATATATGTATGATTCACTATTGCAAAATATTGTCCAAACACGACTTGCCGTTTAAGAATGAGCTGGCTGGGCTCTCAGCTCTTATCGCTATTTTGGGCCAAATAACATGTTGTAGACTTGGGCCTATTAGTATTATCCAAACACAATTTCCCATACATGGATCAGTTGCAGATTTATGATGCCAAAGCTCATGCTTTTTTTTAAGTAAAATCTAGCCTGATGGGCTCCTCCTATTGGCATTTGGCCAATAATGGACCTCTAAAACCCTTAATGGCTCAAGTTTGAGAACTGTGAAGTTAACGATATTTTTGTAATTACAAACAAAAATTATTAACTACAAATAAAAATGAATTAAAGGCCATCTAGGTTTGAAGGTGTCAACTTTTCCTTTTAAAAAATTGTCAAGTAAATAAGAAATTATTTTTAACTACAAGAGACGAGACATAATCATTCAAGATATAACCAATGTTATTAAACTCGAACTGGTGATCGATCCGGTTGGGGTACCGGGTCAGTGGGTCACTGGTTCAACCGCATGAGTCGGATATGTATATAAATTTATACTTTATACTTAATTATATAATAAATATTTTAAATGGTGCAGGTGAACCAAGAACCAAATGTAGCTTAGTGGTAAATACTACAATTTATATTTTCACAACAAGGGTTCGATTCCCACTAGATGCAATTTTTAAATAATTCTATTAAATGATATGATATATATATATATATATATATATTAAATAGTGCGTAAATGATATGATATGATATGATATGATATATATATATATATATATATATATATATATATATATTAAATAGTGCATATTAGGGGTGTTCGCGGTCTGGATTGGATTGATTTTGGAAGCAAAAATCATTCGATCCAATCCCTTTGGTTTGATCATATAACATCCATTCGGTTTTGATTTTTTTTCAAATCCGATCCGATCCAATCCAATTTTTTTCGGTTTGGATTGGATCGGTTTTCGGTTTTTTGAAAATCCTAAAATTTATTTCATGATTATTGTGCAAATAACATCTTTTGTATATATTGGCTTTGTAATTTTTTTTTTTGAAATACAAAAGCATTAGTAAACTATAATATAATTTTTTTAATTTTGACAATGAGATATGAAGCTCTACAAAGATAAAATTTTGTTAATGAGATATGACTAGATTTTTTCTTGGGTTTAGTTGATAGGTTAATGAGTCTTGGGTTTAGAAATTTTTAGGCTATGATCAGGGAAATACCCAAGTAGGTAGAAGGAAACTAATATATTGGATCGATTTGGATTGGATCGGTTTTCATCAACCCATCCAAAAACTGATCCAATCCAATTAAAATATGCAGTTTTTAATCGGTTTTGGATCTTTCGGTCTTCGGTTTATTCGGTTATCGGTTTTTCGATTCGGTCACCGTCGTTTGAATCGGTTTGGATCGGTTGATGAACACCCCTAGTGCATATTAACCAACAAACAAACTCAGCCTAGTGGTAAGTTGTTGTTTGGCTTACTCAGGAGGCTCAAGTTTGAATCCCAGCGACTTCAACTTTGGAATCATTTTTTTCAAAACCGGTCCATCGGTTCGACGGTTAATACCAGTTGAACCGCAGTTCACGACTGGTTCACCGGGTCAATACCGATTCAATAACATATCCGGTCCGTTGCAAGAATCGAGCCGATTTCGGAGCCAACCGGTATAATTAACCAATATTGTATTGGATATAAGTATAATTCTTACCGGTTTTCGGGCCAGTTTTCTTAACACTGGATATAAGTATAATTCTTTTTTTACTTAATATACAATATTGTATTGGATAATATTTGAATATAATTAACCAAATGGGGGATGCTAAAGAATTTAAATCCTCAAACTAAAGTTGTTCCAAGGTCACTATAGTGTAGTAATGGAATGATTCCCAAACTCCCAATAATACATATTTTTATTTGGAAAAACAAATGAATGTTTCGCAACATGAATAAACAAGTGAATGAAAAACTCAAATAAATCCATATTGTTACACCAGAAAATAAAATTGAATGCCCTGCCAAAAAATAAAAAAATATAAAATTGCAGTACTTCTTCGGTCAAGAAGATATATTGTATTTTAATACTTTTTGAACAAAATAGTAGGTCACGAGCTATTGAGTTTATTGGACTGAAGAAAACGGGGACCCCATTTTTGTTGTTGTTTTTTGCCCCAAAATAAGAGCTGGCAAGTTCAAGGTAAAAGCCATACACATGCTCACAAGCACTGGTGAGAACAAATTGTCAAAATTCTGTTTTCTATGGCCTTGTCTCATTTAACAATTTGTACTCCATAACCCATATTGAACTATTATTAACACCGCTAGTCCGTTACTGTTGATTTATAATTGTTATGTAGATGCAACTTCAGACCTTGTGGTGGGATTTACTTTTTCTTGGACCCTTTCTCTACTCATGAATTTCTACCTTGCTTTTACTTATGTAGCAATAGGAAGGTAACCTGTCTTAGTCTCGCAGTATCCTCCATTTAACTGCATTGATGCAATGTCATGTCTTGTAATTACAAGACAAACTTGGCGTCCAACTTGGTGGCCTAAGAGGCTAGCTGGTTGTTCACTCGCCAGCAATCCCCACAATGCTTAAAAAGGTTGGAATAGAAAACCACACCAAAATTCTTTTGTTCTTGCTTGCTAGCAAGCTGTGATAGATATAAAACCTGTTGGCCAAGTGAACAACGACATTAAGTGAGTTTGGAACACTACAATCAAACCCAAAATCTTAAGGCATTAGGTGCATGGGTCCTTTCACTTATATGATGTTCACTTAGTCCATTCTTAACCATTGTAGGACTTTTTCACTCAATCTTTCATATTTGAATTCTTCAACAAAACCAACCCACCAAAAAATAAACAACTCTATTAGCAAGAGTAAGGGTTGGATAATTTATGTACGCAGCCTTACCCTTATATATTTGCAAAGAATTACCGGATCCAAACCCATTACCTTTTGTTAAATAATATGGTTTCACATGCTAGTTTAAGCTTTTTTGTTAGGCTAGTGTGTTAATTATTTGCTTTTAATTGCCACAAACATTAGCCCCATTAATAGTGATAGAGATTTGATTAGCTTTTTATGCATCCTCAAATGATTCTGATTCTGGCAGTGACCTGTCATCACAAAGCATTTTGCACCCCAAAGTAAAAGTTATAATAATACAGAACAATCTGGTTTCCAGCAAGTAGCTGCTTTTCGCCTTTTATCAGTGACTACAGAAAAGTCCTTCTGTTCCCATGTCTCATATCAGCCAGACAACCGTCTAAAGTAATTAGACTCCAGAAACTCATGGCTATGGAAATGTTCCTATTCCTCATATCAGCTTTTTAAGCATAGTACAACCACTTAGACCCCTCTCCATCATTTTTGACCTTTTATCTGATTGGTGGGAAAATCCAAAGCAAATTTTACTTTCTGGATTTCTTGAATCATCATCAATATTCACTGAGCGTACCGCATTACCACCACCAAATAATGTGATTAAGTGGAGATGATGACTCAATAGTTAGGTGCATATGCTATATTGGCCACCCACACTGGTACAACTGACCATTTCTATAAATAAAAAGTGATCTTTATTAGCATAGTTTATTAGTTAGCTTAGTCACCTAATTTGTTACTTGCACATGTAATTGGTAAGTGAATAGTTTACTCTTTTTCGCTAGTTTATATAAGCCATATGTATTAGCATTGTGTAAAAGTGATAAAATTCAGATTTCTCATTCTCATTTTTTTCTATATTGTCTCTTTCATGATTATCATATTTCTCAAAAGTTATAAGATTGAAAAGACATCCAAATGAAACAAATAATAGTAAAGCATTTAAGCAGTGGGAAGGTGAAAAACTTGGATAAGAGTGAGTGATCAGGACCATAATCTTCGATGCACGACGATCCAATTCCACTTCATCATGAAATCAGTCCCCACCACGAAAAGCTTTTAACAGAGAAAAATAAAAGAAAATGGTTCACTTTATAGATGGAAAACGTGGATCACTCACCATTAGGAATTGCATGTCTAGTACTTTACGTATGTGGGGTAGTATATATATATATATATGAAAATACTTTTGTTATATTGTAGGAAAATAGTCATGAGATAAACATAATCAATATATATATATATATATATATATATATATATATATAGAGTTCGTTTTTTCTGCAGTTACTGCAAATAAGTTATCGGCAATAAGCTCAATACAACGTCGTTTTGGGACGGAAATCATGGTATTTTTATAATTTTAATTTATTTAAGGGTTATTATAGTCTTTATAATTATAATTTTCTAATCTTTCAATCCCAAAACGACGTCGTTTTGAAAGTAAATGCAGATAACTTATCTGCAGTAAGTGCAGAAAAATCGAACCCTATATATATATGTGTGTGGGGCAAGATCCTTTGACACCGGTGTCAAATTTTGAAATTTGACACCAAATCCTATCCATTTATTTTCGTCAATCAACGGTTATCATTTATTATGAATTAATATTAAATAATAAATTTGATTCTCAATAAATAATAACCGTTGATTGACGGAAATCAAAAGTTAGGATTTGATGTCAAATTTTAAAATTTGACACCAGTGTCAAATGATCCTATCCATATATATATAGAGAGAGAGCTAGAGAGAGAGAAGTAGAATCCTTTGACACCATTGTCAAATTTCAATTTTGACACCTTATCTGATAGCATTAGATCAAAAAAGATTAATGGTGTCACATGCTTACAAATCAGAGTCGTTTATTTTTTTTGATCTAATGGCTATCAGATGAGGTGTCAAAGGATCCTACCTCATATATATATATATATATATATATATATATATATATATATATATATATATATATATAGGCTTATCATTTCTCAAGTTGCTTGAGATAACTATTTCCGGCCACTAAATCATAACCGTACAATAATATATCAATGGTAATAAAGGAAAAGAGAAAAAAAGATAATCATAACCATTCAAAGGTGAATCAATTAATATAAGAAAGTAAATAAATAAAATAAAGTAATTTTTGGGTAGACGGAAATATATATATATATATATATATATATATATAAAAGTAGTTCACAAATGGAACCTTAGTACATAGGCCGTACATAGGCCAAAGGCCAATAAAAAGTACTGAGAAACCGCTTCTTGCATGTTAGAATCGTTAAGGTTTTACGTTGTACCGAAACTAAATAACAACTTGTTGTATCCATTTTCAATTTTTCATGAACTGGTAATTAAAAAAGGATCATTATTTGTTCATTCATTCTGTGAACTGAGTTTACTACAAGAAAAAATTTTATCAGTGACAAAATTTTATGAAATTTCATCACTAATTCTTACGTCACAAGTAAATTTCATCACAAATTTCTGTGTCGCAAATGTATTTGTGAAGAAATTTGATTATTTGTGTCAAAAATTATCATTTGTGACAATATTTATGACGAAAAAATTTCGTCACAAATAAACTTTTTTCTTGTAGAAGCACTTGTCTGTTATTTTGTCCCTGACTCTGAGGCTACGGAAAGATGATATTGAAGAGGTGATGTTGGTGGGTCTCACTGTCATATTATGTGTGTACGGAAATCAGATTTTTGGTTATGCTTTCCAGCTAAAAGTGGAAACTTTCCGTGCCTTTTATGAAACTGTCATATGTAACTTACAGTGATATTGAATTATTTGCTTGCGTCGAACCAGATTTTCATTCCAATTTATAGATGATTATGTGATCTATGGTGACCTTAACTACTCCTTTGGAACTTCCTTTGTAGTTTACTACCCCAACTAAAATTAATTCAAACAAAAGATCAAAATTATCTTTCATGCACTACTGTGCTTACTTAACTGTACAGAAGGCTCCCTTCTAAGTATAAATAGGGACAATATGTTGAGAAATATAGTTCCACATTGATTGTATGGGTAACTAATATGAGGTTTATAAGCTCTTGGGCACTCTCACTCTTTGAGCTAGCTTTTGGGGTGGTGACCTAAAGGTTTTTAACATGGTATCAGAGCGATCGAAATCTCACTGTCTCTCACTTTCTTTGTAGTGGAATTTTCACATGTAGGTGGACTTGTATGTTGTTCACCCTTCAAGCCCAGTGGACTCTCGTGTGAGGGGGCGTGTTGAGAAATATAGTCCAACATTGGTTGTATGGGCAACTAATGTGAGGTTTATAAGGCTTTGGGCACTCCCACCCTTTGAGCTAGCTTTTGGGGTGGTGACCTCAAGGTTCTTAACATGGTATCAGAGCGTTCGAAATTTCAACGCCTCCCACTTTCTTTGTAGTGGAATTTCCACATGTAGGTGAGCTTGTATGTTGTCCACCCTTCAAGCCCAATGGACTCTCGTGTGAGGGGGCGTGTTGAGAAATATAGTTCCACATTGATTGTATGGGCAACTAATGTGAGATTTATAAAGGGGGCGGGACATTTTCTAGTGACATAAAGAAGAGGAAAAAGTAAAAGACACAAACCAAAATATGTTAATGTCATTGATCCCATAGGGGAAAAAACCATGTCCTTGTCTCGTTTATCTCCTCTTAAAAGAGAGAGAGCTTCTTCGAATAGTTTAACTTGCTTGAAAAATAATTTTTCTATATGCACAAGCCCAACTGCACAAAATGACATGTCGCAGTGCAAAGGCAATGCTTTGCTTCTTCTTGCAAATTTGTTTTATGAGATCTTCTTGTCCTGAAGCCGGGAGGTAAATTGAAAGGAAAAGATTGTATATAATTGAATTGTAGTAATAGTTTTAGAATAGTTCTCTATTTAAAGAGATTAAAAGACCTAATGGACTAAGCTCAAATACCCTTCTAGAGTATTCTAGCTAATATAAATAATAAATAAATAATTTTAATATTTACAACACTCCCCCTCAAGCTGAGAAATTGATATTTATTGTTCCCAGCTTGCTAGTAAGTTCTTGAAACCTATCATTAGGAAGACCTTTTAGATATTGAATAATCTTGTCCACTGCTTGCAGATTATTAGATTTGCACAGAGAAACGTACAATAGCCTGAAGTAGACCGTCGATCAATTGCGGATCCAGCATAATCGACGTTTGTATACACTTCTAAGGATAGGTTTTCTCCTCTCTGGAATAATAGTTCTCTGCCTGGTGTGCCTTTTAGATATTGAATAATCTTGTCCACTGCTTGCATATGTTTTTCCCTTGGATCATGCATAAATTGGCTAACAATATTGACTACATAAGCTACATCAGGTCTAGTATGAGCCAGATATATCAATCTTCCCACCATTCGTTGATACTGTCCTTTGTTAACCGGAGGGCTGTCATTTTCACTTCCTAGTTTGTGATTCTGCTCACTCGGAGTATGGGAAGGTTTACACCCAAGTTTTTCTGCTTCTTTAAGGAGATCAAGAACATACTTTCGTTGACAAATAAAGATCCCCTTCTTCAAATGAGCAATCTCTATCCCAAGAAAATATCTTAGTTTTCCTATATCTTTAACTTCAAATTCAAAAGTCAGTCTTTCTTGTATAGTATATTTCTCACCTATATCATCCTCTATCATAATAATGTCATCAATATAAACTAGAAGGATAGTGACTTGCCTTCTTGAGAATGTTTAATGAAAAGTGTGTGATCTTCTTGACTTTGCATATATCCCAATGAAACCATAACCTGGGTAAATCTTCCAAACCAAGCACGTGGGGACTGTTTGAAGCCATACAATGACTTCTTTAATTTGCAAACTTTATTATCTCCATTCGTAGAGTCAAATCCTAGTGGGATCTCCATGTAAACCACCTCTTGTAATTCGCCATTGAGGAAGGCATTTTTCACATCAAATTATTTCAAATCCCAATTAAAGTGAGGAGCAAGGGACAATAGAATTCTTACAGTGTTCATTTTGGCCATTGGAGGAAATATTTATTTGTAATCAATGTCATAGGTCTATGTGTACCCTTTGGCTATTAATCGAACCTTATACCTCTCAAGAGTTCCGTCAGAATTATATTTTTTCTGTTTAGCCTGTCAATGATTTTCCATGTATTATTCTTCTCTGAAACATTCATCTCGTCACGCACGGCTTGAACCCAATTATCATCCTTTAATGCTTCACTGATGTCGGGGTTGAAATGGAGTCAAGTGCTGTAATAAAATTTTTATGCTGCATAGAAAGATTCTTAAAGGAGACAAAATGAGAGATAAGGTGTTGGGTACAAGACCTTTTCCCTTTCCTTATAGAAATGGGTAAGTGCATTCAGTATTTACTAGTAGTTCAGGCGATTGCAGTTGCTGGTGGAGCAGTGTTGGTTGTTTCTTCTTTTTGTACAGTAGTTTGGGTGTCCCAGCTTTGCGTACTCTCTGTTGATCAATAGGAAGCATGTCACATGAAATATCATAAGAACTCTTAGCCTCATCAACTAAGTCTTTTTCCTTGTTATCAACTTCTGCAGTATATGGGGAAGTAAAGATTGACTGAAGAGGTATAGGTAATGGTAAAGAAGGCTCAGACTCAAAGGAGAAAATGGACGAAGCTTCTAACTTATTCTTCCCCTGAAGTTGAGGATGAGGGAAATATGACTCAGATTCATAGAAAGTGACATCCATGGAGACAAAGAACTTATGACTTGGAGGATGAAAGCATTTGTACCCCTTCACATTAGAATAAATCCAAACCACTTTATCCTTACCTCCCTGGGGAGAAGAAGACATAATACCATCAATAAGATTGAGAGCCTTGGGAGATAGAAATTGCTTAAGGAGGTCCTAGTTCCAGTTGCTGTCGCCACTGACATAATAAACAACCTTTCCATGCAATAAGCTTTCAGGTATATGAGTAAAATAAAATTGGAGAAGATTGCCATAAAGGGGAATCCAATTATCATACAAAATCTTCACATCATTTCCATCCCCTAACAAGACTCTTGATCCCTTATCAATCTCCTTCCAAAGCTTCGAAACTCCTTTCTAGAGATTGGAGCCAGTGAGAGAAGCATTTATAGAAGGAATGAGATCTGGCCCCACTTTATACTTGTTCCGCCGCACCCTAGTCCAAAGGCTATCCTTATTAGACATTAATCCATGGCCCATCTTCATAATCATAGCTCTATTGAACGTTTGAAGATTTTTAAGACCCAGACCACCATTTTTAAAGGGTTGACACACTTTATCCCACTTAACCAAATGTATCTTCCTCTGCGTACAAGATGATCCCCAGAAAAAATTCCTGGTACACTTATCAATGTCATCACAAATCGAACAAGGAATGATTGAGGACTGCATAGAGTACGTTGGTAAGGCATTCAACACTGATTTTGCCAAGGTCATTTGACTTGCAAAGGAAAGAGAAGTTTGGTTCCAGGTCGAAAGACGTGAATTGACAAGCTGAAGTATATGGCTAAAGGTATTTCTCGTGACCCTCCTGCTAAGAAGAGGTATGCCCAGGTACTTTCCAAGGTCTCCTATAGTCGAGAACCCCATGCAATTGCTGATATCTTGAGCTCTGTTGAAGTGGACATTCTTAGAAAGGAACACTTTCATTTTATCTTGACTAATTGTCTGACCTAATGCCCGGAAAAACTTCCTTAAGACTTGGTTTACCAATTTGGCTTGGTCCAATGAGGCTTCACAAAATAGCAAGATATCATCCTCAAATAGAAAATGTGAAATAGGAGGCCCATCCTTCCGAAGGATAACCAGTTTCCAAGCTCTGACCTCCACAGCCATATGAATTATGTGAGATAATCTTTCAATACACAAAATAAAGATGTATGGGGAGAGAGGATCTCCTTGTCTGATCCCTCAAGAAAGAAAAAAGTTTTTTTTGTAGATTTTCCATTCCAAAGCAGGTTCATGGAAGGAGAAGTCACGCATTGATTAATCAAATTAATAAGGTGATTAGGAAAACCAGCATCATGCATCGTCTCCTTCACAAAATTCAAGTCAAGCTTATCATAGGCTTTTTTTAAGTCTATTTTGATAGTCATCCAACCCTTCTCACCATTCTTCCTTCTCATAGAATAAATGATCTCTTGAGTTATAATAACATTATCAGCACTATTCCTACCATGCTCAAAGCTTCATTGGTTAGGGGAAATCAGTTTGGGCAAAAAACCCTTCAACCGATTAGTAATAATTTTAGAAATAATTTTATAAGAGACGTTGCGTAAACTGATGGGACAGATTACTTCATGGTAGCCGGGTTCTCCACTATGGGGATCAAACAAAGGAAAGTTTGGTTAACATCCCCCACTTTTCTCGGATCAGTGAAGATATCAGTAACCAAATTACAAACAGATTGACTGACCACATTCCACTGAGACTAATAAAAGAGGGCATTTAAACCATCTAGGCCAGAAGCCTTCAAGCTACCGGTACACATCTCTTCGTGAGTAGGGCATCTGTCAAAGGTACTAAACTCATTATCATTCATCACTGGATACAAGCCTGAGATAGGAAGGACATCGAGGGTTCCAACATCTGCTGAATACAGAGATCCAAAGAAGCTTGTGGTATGATCAATCAGTTCTTGGGTTTCAGCAAGCCAAGTCCCTTGCTCATCCATGATTGTGACGATTTTGTTTATGCGTCTCCTCGTGACAGTGATGGAGTGGAAGTACCCCGTGTTCCTGTCACCAAGCTGAAATTAGTTGCATTTAGACCTTTGGAACCACGTGATCTCCTCCCGAAACTGACTACACAAGCTCAATTAGTTTATTTGATTTATAAATATATTTAGAAATAATTAAATTGTGAATATATGCATATATTATATAAATGAACTGATTTATTAGTAAAAAATACATGTAATGCGAATCATTTTAAATGGGTATTTTACATTAAGAAAAAGTCTACCTTGCTTTTAAGATACATACTTTAGCGTTGAATTTTTTTTTAAAGTCATTTAAAAATAATTAGATTTTTTTTAGATATCAACTAGTGGAGCACATCTTCCGTGCAACTGTTGTAGATACTACTGCCATTAAGAATTAAACATGTGTGTTTAAATAGTGTTTTTTGTCTTTTACATTTTACTGTGTGTGCTTAGGTGTTTAATTTTTATTGGATATATGTATACAATATTGGGTGCAGCGGTAGTATATTAAAAATTTCCCAACTAGTGGTAGCAGTTCTTAGCCTAACTAATTCGATTTGAGATTTGTCTCTCTTCAAATCTTGAGATATAGTTGCCACCAAGGAAGCACGGACACTTGTAAAAACAGGAAGAGTCGGGTCCGACACGCGGTTGACTTTTTCCGACACGTTGACCATTCCGACACGCGAATTTGACCGTGTCCGACACGGTCAAATGGCATTTTCGTAATTTTTTTTTAAATTTTTTTAATTTTTTTTTAAAGTTAAAATATATTAATAAAGCTTCCACCTCATCATATCAATTTCATCTTTTGTCTTTTTTCTCCTTAAGTAGATAAGAGATCATCTCAGCATCATTGTTGTCAATTCCTATCACGCTCTTGTTGTATTTTCTTCTCTCTGATCTCTCTCTAATATGATTTGATCTCTCTATCTGATATTATATCTCTCTCTCATCCCAGTTCTTATTTTTTTTATTAAAGCTTCCATCTTTATAACGTGTGGATGGGTATTATTAATTTAGTTTCATTTTTTTGTTAAATTATTAAATATTAAATGAAATATACACTATATACATTAAAAATATTATTTAATATTAAAACGTGGCCCAACATGTTGAAATCCATAATTTTTTAGGATTGACGTGTCAGAATGTCATGTCGTGTCGTGTCACGTGTCGCGTGTCGCGTGTCGTATCGGTGCTACATAGGTTGCCACTAGGCTAAGAATTCTTGGGTAAAATAGTTAGATATTTGAATTATTAAAAAAAAAAGACTTTATTCAATTCACTGGTCCACCCTACTGATTCTTCCCAATTTATCAACTTGATAGGTCACTAATTTACCGGTTGAATTGAAGCAACCGTGTGCATCCGAGTCTTCTTTTAACTGTATTTTTCGAATAGGACAAACAATAAAAAGTTTTAAAGTATATGAATTTTTTATACAAAAAATTATTATCAAAATTTAATCTCTATCATAATAATCTTTATCTAAATTCTTTCAACAATCTAAACCATGCTTACTTGGCAATACATTTTATTATGTTCATCTTTAATATAATTCAACCATTCAATAAATGGTTGCTTCCAAATAAAAAAAGATAGTCTCAGAAGTCTTGGAATTGGAATGCCCTATAATTCAAATGAGCAAGGGAATTATTTAGTTGGCAAAGCATGTGATTCGTGCAGCTTTTGCCTGACAAGAACCATCCCATGAACTTATTTAATTAATACATAAACTTCATTGCATTATATACCGCAAAAAGTAACCAATCCCCACCAAATTATAATAGGAGGATAATTATTACTCTCAGAAATACACACACACTCTAATAATGTGTTCAATATGAAAAATGGTAAAAGCAAAATGAGAAGGTGGAAAGGATCGTGGGGGTTAAAACTTAAAACACAAACACCTGACCTTAAAAAAAAAAAAAATTAAGAATGTAACAAACAATAGTAGTTTAGTTGGATTCACGGAAATGAGCACGTGGGGTGAGGGATCTTCTCGAGTATTGTCCTTGACAGATGTTTAAAACTTTTAATTTCAGCGTCCATCCCGAATTAAATTACCTATTACTTCAATTCAAAATCTTAAAATTTTCAGTTATTAAGTGAAGATTTTTTTAGTGATTTATATTATTTTTTAACACATTTCCTCACGCAAGAGTCTTTTGAAAGTGAGAGCATCGAGCTCGTGACTTTTTGGTCATTGAAATTCTAATACCATATAAAAAACCACTTCAATTCAAAATGTCAAACGAGGACATTTGTTAATGATTTATATTATACAAAATAGTTGCTAATTGATAAAATAAAAAACTAAGAATGTGAGGATACAGGTCGGTTCATGATGACAGAAGCTTTGTTTGGAGCCTAGCCTTCAATTCAATGTCAATCTCAGTAGCTAGCTTTGTGTGTCTTATTCTGCTTTTCAGGGCCAGGTTGGATGTGCATCTATCCATATTCTATAGTCTTTTTCGCATGACCAGTCATTTCTTTCAAGTTTCATTCACCATTCCGAAACTGCAAGCTACCTCTCTCTCTCTTTCTGTCCCCTTCACTGTACCATTCTTCAATATTATTATATTCTTTTCATTCTAAGCGGTGGAACTGGAAACAACTGGAGTGTGGAGACTCGCCTCAACCACCATCCCATCTTTTTCTTCTTCTTCTTCTATCCACCATATTTTTTGTAGTATAGTGTTTGACATCTTCTTCAAATGGTGCTTCATTTATTGTCATGTTTCAGTCTCCTTCTGGATCAATGAGCTGGTTTGTTTAATGCCTAGATAAAAAAAAAAGGTTTGATTTTTAACTGCCCCAAGTGATTGATCACGGTTTCAATGAATTTGTATATCTTCCAAGTTGATCCTGTCTATGCGATTTGTCTATAGAAGTTGACAATTGGGTTTGAATGGTAATTTCAGATTTTTAGTATAACTTGAAAACATGAACACCAGAGACAGGACTAGGAAAGCTCCAATAGCACACCAAAAAGTAATTAAACTTGCTAAAGTCAGAATTCAAAAAAGGATACATTCATGTCGTATGATATGTTTGAAAAAGAGTTTGTGCAGTAGATAAAGTTGATTATTATTATTATTAAAGTATCTTAGCATCGTAACAGCTTTCATCACTCACAAACTTTGGCTTCAGTTTCAATGACCCGAAAATTCTGAAAGGTCGGCATTGTTGTATTAAGATTACTGTTTCATAAAGGACACACTGTTTCATAATTCATGAATAGTTACTCTCAATAGCTTTCTGGGATTTGATTTTTTTTTTTTTTTTGTTATTTTTTTCATTGATGGATTCTAACCTCTTTAGCCTTGAATGAAAAGGTAAATGATGCAGGGAAGCTTGAGGAATGCAACTAAAGGTGGAAAAGCCTCAAGCAAAGAAAGAAAATTGGCGTTGCAACAAGATGTATTGGCACCATTTCTTTTCCATCTCTTTATTTGGGTTTCACTTTCTTGTATTGTCTTTAACTGGAAACTGAGCTGAATTCTCCAACTTGAAGGTGGATAGGTTGAAGAAGAAGCTTAGGAATGAAGAGAATATCCATAAGGCATTGGAGAGAGCTTTCAATAGACCTTTGGGAGCTATGCCTCGTCTTCCTCCTTATCTCCCTCCCCATGTTAGTAAATGAACCTCTCTCCCTTTCTATTGTTCAGTCCTTTTCTGAACAAGTACTGTTGTCTGTTGCTAAGTTAGAAAGTGATTTAGAAAAGAAATTTGACTGTTGATTTTTAATGTTGAAAATTATAGATACTAGCCCTTCTGGCTGAACTGGCAGTTCTGGAAGAGGAAATTTTTAGGCTTGAAGGGCAGGTAGTGAATTTCAGACAGGATTTGTACCAGGAAGCTGTCTACATGTCATCTTCTAAGAGGAAAATGGAGCACTCAGATTCTCCAAACAAATCAAACCCAACAATGGATAGTCCCAAATTGGATAAATTGAAGTCTCTTTCCCAAACAGATGGTAATAATCCAGCAACATCTGCAACTAGGCCTACCACAACACTCCCAGGTGAGAAACTCATCATTGTGTTTCACTGGTTCAGCTTAATTAAGTGCTGTTTAAGATTTGAGGCTAAATTTCTTAACATTCACTTTGTACCAAAAAAAGTGTAGTCCCTCCCTCATGGCTTGTGTCTGTTGTTTGGCTTGTCAGAGAATGGACAAGGAAAAGAGAATCAATCATGTACTAATTCTTCCAAGAGCATGCAGCAATCTTCAAACCAAATGAACAAAACTCCAATTAAAAAACTTAATTTTGACAATAAATCACTGCAGAAAAAGTGGGAACCTCCAAAAAGACAGGTATGTCATGTTTACTGTAGAAATAGTTTTCAGTTGTGTGATAGGGCTAGTAGGAGGGTGAGCTTGGAGCAAGGTAAGGTTGCTTCTTGTGATCGGAAGATCACGGATTCGATTTTGGAAAATAGTCTCTTTGCAAATATACAAAGATAAGACTGAGTACAATCGACGTCACCCCTACCCTCCCTAAGTGATAGGGCTAGTAGGTGAAAACTTAAGAAATTTTTCCACTTTGCAGCAAGAACCAAGGGTAAACGACCAGAAAATTGTAGAAGCAAGAAATCCTAGTCCACACAAAATGCCACCTGTAGCTGACAGCCCAAATATAGTTTCTGAAAATATTCTAAAGTGCTTATCAAGCATTCTGTTGAGAATGAGTGCTGTGAAGAATCCACGTTATGCAGGTGACATACCACCCTTTTGGGATCCGTATGGTATCTGTTTGGAATTTGGAAAGAGGGATATTGGTCCGTACAAGCAATTATGTGCAATTGATGCTAAATCTTTCAATCCAAAACGAGCTGCAAATACTTTGTTTTTACTACATCGGTTAAAGTATGTTACATTCTATTTAAATTAAAATACTGTTTACATTTCCATGATACTAGTTAGTTATAATGTGTGTTAATTAGAAGTTACAGTATTCTGGTTTTGGGAAATTTGCAGACTTCTTTTTAGGAGACTAGCCTCTGTCAACTTAGAGAACCTCAACCATCAGGAGAAGCTTGCATTCTGGATCAACATCTATAACTCGTGTATGATGAATGTATGTCTATTAAGTTCGTTAGAATAGCATTCAGTATAAGTATCTAAAATTTTCTGTTTTCTAACTATATTATTTTTCTCTTTAATATCAGTAATAGTTTATCTCAAGTGGTGTAATTAATTTTCTTTTCAAACCATAATAAAGATGGTATCTAAATTTCTACTTTGCTTCAGGCATTCATAGAGAATGGTATACCAGAGAGTCCTGAAATGGCTGTTGTGCTGATGCGGAAGGTATGAAATGCTATAGAATTTTGCTTCTTCTGGATAGGATTGTAATGTATAGTGTTTGTTCTTCTAGTTGAGTATGACATAGCACAGGTGTGCTCGACAATTTATGCTGTTTTCTTGTTACTTAGGCAACAATTAATGTGGGTGGACACATGCTAAGTGCAACAATCATAGAGCATTTCATTTTAAGACTTCCTTATCACTGGAAATTTGTAAGTCTTGGCCATCTTAACTCTAGCTTTTATATAAATGAGAATAAAGAGTTAACCAATGAATTCCAAACAGACGTTTTCCAAAGGAGCAAAAAATCATGAAATGACAGCAAGAAGCATATATGGACTCGAGTTTTCAGAGCCCTTAGTGACATTTGCTCTATCTTGTGGAACATGGTCCTCTCCTGCTGTAAGTTGATGAGTAGTTTACACAGAATTTTGTGATATTCCATAACCCCACATCTAATCCATTCATGATTTGCATTTTGTCTCATTGCATCATTAAACAAGATTTGAAAATTCCATCCCTCTTGTCATAAACTATGCCAAATGCAGGTGAGAGTCTACACAGCATCCCAGGTTGAGAATGAATTGGAAGTGGCCAAAAGAGAGTACTTACAGGCAACAGTTGGAATTTCAACATCTAAGTTTGCTATCCCAAAGCTTCTGGATTGGTATTTACTGAACTTTGCAAAAGACTTGGAATCATTGATGGATTGGATCTGCCTCCAGTTGCCAAGTGAACTGAGGAAAGAAGCCATTACATTCCTTGAGAAAAGAAAAACTGAACCCCTCTCACAATTTGTACAAATTTTGCCATATGAGTTCAGTTTTAGATACTTGCTATGCACATAGTTTTACTCCAGTTTTCTCTATATTGTTTTATTGGTGTTGGGGATGCAATTATGTATACAGCTGTAGATCATACATATTACGAATATAGATTATCATCTCTTCTATTCTACAATTGGGTAGATTTCTTTAGATCCTTCTTAACAAAAATGAAAAAAGTAAGCACTGTATAACCTTTGGAATTTGAACTATATAATTGTGTAACTTTTTCAGAAATCTTATTTGTTCCTTCCAATTACATTTGAATCAGTGTCCAACCAATACAATATCAATTAAAAGGCTTATAGGGTCAACCCACTAGGATTGATTTAGTGATAAGAGATTTAAGTAATTTGCATGAAGTCATAAGTTCAAACATCAGTGCTCTCATTGTATATAAAAAAAAAGGCTTATAGAGTCCATTTTTAAAATCTCACTTGGATTGAACAGAACCAAATCTGATTATTTTCTGTGTGCAATAAATGGATCTTTAACTTCATTGACAAGAAAACAAAGGAAGTGATGAAGGTGTATGAAAGTATTAGCTGTATATTAAATGACACCTGTTACCATGTCAATCAATGAACAATGGTGAGTATGAGTTCACATGTTCTGAAGATTATAGTCATCAATGAACAATGGTGCGTTCACATGTACTGAAGATTTATAGTCCAACATCCAAACGAGGAGTGATAACGAAATTCTCTAGTTATTAGCACACACATTGTGGTCCATCTCATGACAGGTTGCTTTTGGTGTGGCAGAAGAGGCCTCTTCAATAAATATACTTGACAGTTGACACAATAAAAGTGCTCTAATTGCAACTCCATTTTTGTGTTCACCGTGCTTTTATGGCTTGTGGGTTGCATGCAGTCTTTGCTGCAAAAAAGCTGAATTTTTTACTCAATCTTCTCCTTGTATTGTTGTCATGCAAGTTGAAGTCATAAAAATTACCATAGTTTTTTATCTGCTTCACACTGGTCCCTACTAGTTTCAATGTACCAATTTAGATATGATAGTGTTGAACTAACTCACCATTTTCTTTTCCAAATCATCATTTGTCATCTGTTTTCATTTTAATATACCAAAATCAAATCCTAAAGTAAATTGTAATATCTTTTTTATCAAGATAATTGCTAAACTCCTAATTTTGAGATGACATGCTCGCACTTTTCTTAGTGATTAATAATCATCCGGTGTCACCTGTCTTAAGTTAAAATAATGCTAGTTAACACATGTGAGTGAGAGTGCAAATATAATTGCAATCATTTGAAAATAAAATGAGACAAATTATCATTTAACTTTACTGAAAGTCTAATTCTCAATTGCAGGGGGTAGCTCAGTTAACTGCCGGTACTTTTTGATTGAATAATTAAAGAAAAAATGCAAAATAAACAATGATATTTATACAGATTTCATTATCACTCTATATAGAAACATTTATAGTGGAACAAATGTATTATTTAAGGGATATATTTTTCTTATGTTGTAGGAAAAAAATTACCTCATGTTGTAGAAATAAAAGTATAAGTGGGACCCATAGATAAGAAGAGAAAAAAAAAGAATGGTGAGACCCAACTTCTTTTTGTGTGTGTAAGTTATTTATTTCATGTAAAATGATATAAACATAACCCATTATTTAATGACATATTTTGCAATTTGCAAGGTGTGTGGAGGTAATCTTTGGTACATCAATAATACATCCTATTTTCGTTTAAAATTTAACACATATATTTGGGATCTTGATTGAAGAGATGTATAGAAAATTCAATGTATGTAGTATTGTAGAAATTTCTTTCTTAACGAGTTTGCCATGGGCCCATGGCCAGACTGGGAATCTAAACTTTGTCTTATGCTAAAGAAAAGAAGAAAAATATTAACAGTGATGTGTGTACTGGATTGAGTTCGAGTGGTCCTGTTTTTGTCTTTTACTTGGAGCTTTTATATTTGTTTTCCACATGGTTACGGACTCTCTCAGTTTTCTTCCATTAAATAATCCCCCGAAATGGTCGCCTACTGTACTTCTTTATTTCATCAATGAAAAGTTGAAATCCTGTCATATTAAAAAAATGTATAAATAAATAATATACAAATAATATACATATCCGGTTGCCAAGTCACACTAGTTAAATTTATACTTGCTGGTTTGTTTAAAGTTAAAGACGGCCCAATTGTACTATCAAATAATTTTCATGTAGTTAGGCGAGTCTATGCCTATAACAATGTTTAAATTTAACAAGTGCAAAATAATTAAAAAATTAAATTGAACTGAATTATATTTAAAATAATATATTTTTTAAAAACAATTCATGAAATGAATCAATTTTTAAAAAAATTAATTTATGAATTAATTGATTTTTAAAATCAGTTCAAGAATCGAATTAAATTGATTTTTATTACTTTATTTTTTTATTTTTTATTTAGAATAAAATCGACCCGAACCAATTCCAAACTAAACTAAATTATTTTCGAACTGAACCGAACTGAATCGATTTTGAACCGAACCGAATCGGTTTTGAACCGAACCGAATCAGTTTCAATCTGAACTGCATCATTTTTGAACCGAACTGTTTAAACCAATTCGGTTCTATTTTTTTAAAAAATTCAATTCGATTCATGCATACTCGAAGTTAAATTAAAACTGCAAAGTGTCTACCCAAAAAAAAAAACTGCAAAGTGTTTTTAATTACTTGTGTAGTATCGAAGATACATAATATTATTAGTTATTACTTCCATTTTGCAATGTGTTCAAAGGAAAATGATAGACTTTATTTATAACATATGCTTGATATATTAAAATTTTTGGATAAATGAATTTGACATGATATAATTTTTTTTTAATTAAGTAGTTAAGAATTTCATGTTTATGCTTATGGACTCAAATGAATCTATTGGGAATTTAAGGGGATGTTTGGTGCATAGTATATGGTAAGATCTAATAGTATAAGATCTGATAGTATAAGGCCTGATTGTATAAGACCTGATTAAATTTTAATACTATCAAACGTTTGACATGATATTGTATAAGATAATATCATCTAATATTTGATAATGCACTGTGTAATACTAGATAGGATAAAAATAAATATTTTTAACAAAAAGACCCTTTAATAAAGAATTTATATAATTATTCCAAATATATCATATGATATTAACTTTTATAAAAATCTACTGATCAATGTGTCCAAAAAAATTATTAATTTTTATAAAAATAAAAATCTCAAATATTTAAAATTAATATATTAAAAAAATTATTTTAATATATTAATATTGAAATAATATATTAAATTTTCAGAATTGCGCACTAGTAAGCAATATTAATGCATCAACCCTTTATCAGGTCTAATCTAACCCCCTTGGTCCTGATTAAGCCCAATTATGTTGTATAAGTTTATAATATACGATGGTCACACCAAACAAGTAAAATTCTCATAACGTAGAATACAAGCTTATATTATCGGGCTTTATATATCACACCAAATATGCCCTAAGCGTAAGGATAAAGCCTTGTCTTAGAAAATATTAACTTACCACCAATCATGAGATTGTTTGATCTTAACCAGTGATGGAATGTAGTTATGTCAAAATTTGGTAGAGAGAGTTTTATTGTCTATGTGATCATACCCAACTCGAATCGGAATTAATTGAGGAATTGTGAACTGATTGATATGGGGCAGGATCAACTTATATCGGTATAAGAATAATAATTCTTACATTAAATCTTAACAGTTGATTTTCGTAAATCTAATGGTTATAATTTATTGGGTCACATTTATTAATTAATTATTAATTCTTAATAAATTATGACTATTAGAATCAGAGAAATCAACGATTAAAATTTGGTATAAGATTTATTATTCTTATACTAGTGTAAGTTGATCATATATATATATATATATATATATATATATATATATATATATATATATTAAGTGAGGAAGGATCCGTTTATTAATTTTTTTTACAAAATTTTTGCAAATTATACTATGTACTCCCGGGAGAACATAGTGTAACCTAATGTTCTCTTAGAAAAATATAGTATAATTTATAAAAGTTTGTAAAAAAAATTTTTGTAAATATAACTCTTCCCGTATTAAATTAGAAATGAATTAACTTGCAACTTCACTTTTTGGGTCATATTAGAATAGTATTGTTATCAAAAAAAAATAAAAAAGAATAGTATTAAATGGCCCAGGATCATCCTTTCCAAGCATAAGGCTTCGCAATGGACGAGATTGGGAAAGCCCAATTAATGATCTCCACGCATATGCGGCCCTGTTCTAGATTAATAAGTAAATCTAATAGTTGACTTTGACTTGAACGATTCCACAATCACAAAGTAGTAATATTCTGTTGATATTATTATAATCATTATTACATAGCATTAATCTCGCTGGATTGTAATGTTGAATACCCACGGTGTCTTTTCTTTTTTTTGGTAGATACCCCCACAGTGTCTCTTTTTTGTGTTGAAGTTTGGTAAGCATCTTTCTGTTGTGCGGTTTTACATATTACAGGTTGTAATTTCTTTTCGTTTTGTTATTTAAATAGCAAAAAACTTTCTTTAAAATGAATTTATTTATAAAATATATAAAGCTTTATTTATTCTTAAATCATTTAATGAGTTAAGATCATGATGTAATATTTTTAGTTAAAAATAATTAATTTTTACTTGCTCAATTTTAAACAGATAATAGTATATTCCATTCTTATGTTGTTGTTACTGTTTTGTTTTTTTTGGCATTCTTATGTTATCATTATTGTTTTTTTTTTTTTAAGATATTGTTTGTTTTGCGCTCACTCCAAGAAACGCGCCAATTAAATCTAGAAGCCTTCGGCTGAACAAGTCTATAGAGGCATTTCCCACGTGTGACTATAAAAGAAAACATATAATCAAAGCAACCAACAATCACTGATGCAGAAAAATAATAAGAAAACATTACTTTATAATTATACCTTCTCAACAAAGAAACTTATAATTTTCCATTTGCGTATATAGATTAAACAAAATATGATGTATATGGTACTATAAGTCTCCCTTGTCCAGCGTCTATAATAGATACAATATAAAACATATATTTCCCTTAAATAATTAATGTCCACAAATCAAAATATACTAATATTATCAACAACCATTTTTTCAAGTCTTCTTGTTAATCTTAACAATCAGATTAAATTGATTTGGATACTAAAATATACTAAGAATACTTATATATATATGGGAAAAATATTTCCGCAGTTAATGCAGAGAAGTTATCTGCATTTATTTTCAAAACGACGTCGTTTTGGTATTGAAATCTTATAAAATTATAAATATAAAGACTATTATAACCCTAAAATAAATTAAAATTACAAAAACACCATGATTTCCGTCCAAAAACGACGTCGTATTGGCTTACTGCAGATAACTTATCTGCAGTAACTGCAGAAAAAGTGAACCCTCTATATATATATATATATATATATATATATATGGGGTAAACATTTCTACAGCAACTTTAGATAAGCTTATCTACCGCTGCCATTTTTAACTATATTCTCCCGGAAGAATATAGTTATAACGTTAAAGTTGCTCTTTTCTCTCTCTTCTCGTCAGCAAAAAAATTCTGAAATGTAAATGAGGAGAGAGAAAAAAGAGCAACTTTAGCGTTATAACTCTATTCTCCCGGGAGAATATAGTTAAAAATGACAGTTGTAGATAAGTTTATCTAAAGTTGCTGTAGAAATACGTTTGCATATATATATATATATATATATATATATATATATATATATATATATATATAGTTTAGTGAATGTAAGATTTATTGCACTATGTTCTCGCGGGAGAACATATTGCACTGGACCGAATTTTACATCCAGTCACTTTATTTTCATTTTATATATATATATATATATATATATATATACTAAAAATGATTTTTCTATAAATATTTCCCTTGACTTTGTTTCTGACGATCAAGTGAAAGCGCGGATAATCTAATCCCAAAAATATAGAGACAACTGTTATTAAAGGAAAACAATTAGAGAAATTCAGCAAAGTCTTAATCGCGCCTTTATCATCAGATTGAGCGTACTTTGTTTTTTTGCTTGCAATCGTTCTATCCCAGTCGATTTCAAGTATTTATTCATTACAAAAAATCCATCAATATCTGTATATCTTTATTTTATACTCTTATAACCAGGAGTTTTACAACGCATCCTTATCCATGATCATCCAACTAAGTTCTCTCAAACATAAGACCTTTTTTTTAATATGTTTTATTTTTAATTAATTAATTAGTTAATTTTAATTCATGTTGAATTGGCAAGTTCTTCTAGATTCTAATAAGTCCACCCTCTCCTTACCGTCCCCCTAAAATAATAATAATCCATGATTTCATATTTAATAGCAGCACCGAATTGACCTAGTCGAGGTTAATCACTTAAACGAGATATAAACTTCCTTGAGCACCAACGTACATCAAAATCCTCTAGAACCAACCAAATTAATTACAATAAAAAAGATTTTTTTGTTATACTCTCTTTTTAACATATTTTATTATTAAGTGAAATATCATGGAATCCCATTAAATAATTTGGCCGGTCCACTCTCAATTATTAGGGTTAACATAAAATTCACTCAATAAAAAAGAAGGTAGATATTATCAAAAAAAAAAAAAAAGGTAGAAAAAAAAGTATTACCCAAGAGTTATTGGTCTAATGGTATACCCACTAGACTCCAAAATTTGATATGCCTAAAGATATAATGGATTTTGAACTGTTGTTGATTTAGAATTAAATCTGTATACCAAATCTATATGTCGATATGGAGGAGCTAAAAGTAGAAATGGTATGAATCAAAGCTCAAAGAGAGTCATTGGTGTGCACTGCAGAAATAACTGCAAAGGGAGAATATGTGTTTTGGCTAAGCTATCTCTAAATTTCAGCAAAGTAACAGTTCATAAAAGTGTGAAAAATCATGTGCTTCTTCACGTAAAGAAGATGTGTTTATATAGGGGAATGAATATTGTCTAATGATAAAAGACAGGGAAAAAATGAGAGTCAAAATTGTTAGCCTTGCCTCTCCTATTGCAGTGTGGCATTTGCTCCCATCATGTCTGTACGATTGTACAGGGAGAATTGGATTCCCTATAGTGAAGATCTATGGCTCATCATGGAGTATTATCTAGAAGGTCATTGGGTCCAACATATTGGACCTGATGAGGTCGGCCACATGAGGTCGGCCACAACAGATTCAATTCCCGAGAGTAGCAAGCTTGAGGAGAGCGGAAATGTTTAAACCTAAAATTAAATTAATCAGTGTTAGAATTTCAAACACCGATTGGTATCAAAAACAAAATCTGAAGATTGTATTGCTAGAATTTATCGAATAATTAACTAAGTTTATTGTGCAATGCTTGCCAAATGCCCTTCGAGATTCTCTCTCTGATTACATAAAATTCTATGAGTTCCATTAACTAATTAACTTTGGTCCAATCTTATTATTGGAGACATCAAGAAATTTTATCCAATAAAAAAACATATAAAATAGTATGTGCTAATAGATTTTGAAAACAAATATATTTATTTATTGAAACGTGCACATAAAAATAATGCATCCGTCCATTTCAATGCTGCTATTCACCATGTAAAATCGATACGTTGCGGATCATGAGTTAAACTACAACTACAAGTTATGTATTATTACATACATGCTGACCTTAGCAAACCAAATTTTTAAAACACACCCATGTGGGGGCAACAATTTTCTAGTTATATCTTCTCTATGATTTCAACCCACACCCCACAAGGCTAACAAGTGACAATTTCCACATATTAAAATACGAATGGTATTATAAGGCGGCTTAATTAACGAATCCCACAATGAGCTAGTAATCATGTCAATGGTCAAAAAAACAATCTCTAACCCTTTTCTCATTTGATCCTTCCCCCACACCTTCCCTTCACATATGTGTATATATATATGGACAACCACAACTATAACACAAACCTTTTGATAGTAACTCAAAACACACAAGCTTAGATTGGGAGAAGATGCAAGTAGTGGTACAAAGTCCGAGTCATAGTCCCTCTCGGGATAACTTTGATTTCAGTGGTGCCATGAGTTCATCTTATCTGAGTGCTCCTTCTTCACCAAAGCGTTTTGGGGAATATTTCTTAAGCGCACCCGCGAGCCCAACAAGATTGTCACAGTTATATAGTGAATTTGATTACTTTTCACCCTCAACAACCCCATTTGAAGCACCCACCAATAACGTGGATGGTGATGATGATGATGATGATGATGGTTTTGCGTTTTCTGTTAGTATTGAATTAGACAAATCGTCTCGTTCAGCTGAAGAGCTCTTCGATGGTGGAAAAATTAAACCTTTCAAGCCTGAAGATGATGAAGTGTTCGCATTTCATAAAAGCAAAGTTGTGTCTCAGAAGCAACACAACAATAAAACCCATGTAACTGAAGGGAAGAAGAAAACCCTCTCACCGAGAAAGAAGAACGAGACTCATTCTGGTGACCCTTTTGCTTCACAAACTGAACAGAGAAGAGGCAGAGATAGAACTCCAGCAACAGTGCTTTCATCATCAAACTCGGGTCGCAGGGTAACACGATCACACTCTCCTTACAGAAAATCATGGGAAGAAGAACAACAACCTCGGATCA
Organism: Gastrolobium bilobum; assembly: GCF_033153095.1. Classification (NCBI taxonomy): domain Eukaryota; kingdom Viridiplantae; phylum Streptophyta; class Magnoliopsida; order Fabales; family Fabaceae; genus Gastrolobium; species Gastrolobium bilobum. The sequence continues at coordinate 91,359 of NW_026895216.1, read as the reverse complement.
ACAAAGAGGAGTCAACCTTGTCCTCAAACACAAATTTATCTTCTTCTTCTTCTTCTTCAAAGGGTTCAAGAAGATGGAGATTGAGGGACTTGTTGTTGTTCCGTAGTGCCTCTGAAGGGAGAGGGTCAAGCAAGGAACAATTCAAGAAGTTAAAGGCTGAAGAAGTTAAAGGTTCGAGCTTTAGATCCTCAGATTCATCATCAGCACATGGGTCGAGAAGAAAGGGAATAGTTTCGCCCCACGAATTGCACTACGCCATTAAGAAAGCTGAATCTCAGGATCTGAAGAAGAGAACTTTCTTGCCATACAAACCGGGGATTTTTGGCAGGTTGTCTGGATTCGGACTCTAACATGATGATGACGATTCAATATTCTGCAATCTCCATCTATAGTTGTTCTGTTCTTTTTGTCTTTTGGTTAAAAAGTTTGTGTATTCTTTTGTTCAAACTTTTGCAATTTGCCTCCACGTGGGTTTAAGTTGTGTAAACAGAATCATATGTCTTTTTATATATAGTGTAGTTATATACGAGAAAATGAGTTCGCGCGTGTTGCTGTAAAGTAAGTGAAGGAAAAATGGTTAAGTTATTCTCGAGTTCTCTTATTTTGTACAAAAAGAGAGTTACATTATCCCTTTATTAGAGTGTCTGTTCTATACCGTCTCTCCTACATCATGATTATGCTGCAACTTGATGCACTATCTCCGTTCAACCTTTTGAGTGAAATGCGGCAAAAGGAAAAAAAATAAAAATTATGCACCGACTCCATCATCTCCACCCGGTAAGAACTATGAGATCACCCAAAGATATCTAGTTAAAAATTAATATGTTGATATTGGATTTAGAAGTTTTCTCAGGCATCTATAAGGAGATATCCTCGAGGTTAGCATATTATTGTGTATTAAGAATAACGGCTTTGTCAAAAAGATAGTGTATATACAGAAATAACATAACAATATAAAAGAGATAAGTATCCATACCTATAAGTTTTATCTCGTATTTACAGAGTTTTCTGTGAGTAGGGAAATTCAGATCTTTTGAGCTCATGTCCAGGTTTTCGTAGCTGCCATCTTAGGATTAGCATCTTGATTGGCGTTTTTCTTTATTTGCCTTAATTTTTTCTTTTTATTATCTTTTTTTTGGACCTTCTAGGATACGAGTCTTTCGTGTAGATCCATTACAGTATCTAATTGCTTTCTGTTTAAATTATTTCACTTAATTAAAGTTCTTCTACTTTGTCCGTATTTTTTTCTTATAAATTGATGGTTTTTCAGGTTAAATGATTAGCATATTTTGTTTTTGTATGGTTTCAAATTAATTATTTATTTATGTGCAAGGAAACAATGATCACAGCTTGTTAACGAAAGTCATAATTTTAGAGATACCAACTCCGAAGTACGAGATAAGGTTGCAGGTTCTTTATAGCTCTCCTGTATAAGTAAAGAAGTTGGTTATGTCATGTACAAATCCAATATCTATTATTTTCAAGGGAAAAGGTAATATCATATTACTGTAAAATTTCGTTTCCTCTTACTCTCCGATTGTTTTTTGTGCTAGCTTTTTTGTTTATTATTTTTTTCTAATATTTGATGGGCCTTACAAAAACATGTCTCTATGACATGATGTATTCATTTTGCTGTTACATAACATTCACAAAACCCTATTTTCAAAAGGATGAGTAATAGTGTTTATTTTGAATTTTTGTCTATGAATTTTGACGAGATAATGATTTTAGTTGTTAATAAGAGAAGTAAATCCATTCCTTTGAAAGGTGGTTTTTAAGTTTCATACTGTACGAGAAGGTATAATTCGATGTCTTGAAGAGACGAATATAATTAGATGAAAGAATGTAAATCTGAGTAGAAGTGGAACTGAATCCTTTCATGTGCTAATTAATTAATATGATCATGTCATCTGGGACAATCATAATCATACATGGGTGAATTAATGATTATAAGAGAAGAGACAAAAAAAAAAATATAAGGATAGAAAGTTATACAATCATCACCGTTGATTTAATTATTAATGGTTGAGATCTTTCCGCATGACATGATCATGTTAAATTACACATGAGAGGATCTATTTCCGTATAAAATAAAGTATTTTTCATTGATCTTCGATGTAAACTTACAAGAAATAAAAGAGATGGAAGATATATTTGATTGATCTCGTGCTTTTAACAATCATTCAAATCATGATTTAACTTTTATAACTGCAACATCTTCAATTTGAATTTTGGTAAGTGCCATCTTCAAGGATGTTATTCCAATTTGACTAAGTATCATGAGGGTCAAATTTTTACTGGTATTTTATTCTATATGTTTAAAGCCTTTAATAGCACATTTTATCCAAAAAAAACCTAAATCTCAAAATCTTATGACTGTCGAAAAACCTATTTTGTCTAAAATAAAATATTTTGCCCATCAAATAATACTCGTCAATTATAGTGGCCGCATGTCATTTTGACTGACGGCTTTAATGTAATCAAATCTAATTGCTCACCTACCGTTTCCTAAATCCCCATGTCCATGCAAATGTCTGCTATTCTTGCCTTCCATAACTGTGGCAATATATATGTAACCCAATATATATCTCTCAATAAATAAAAAGTGATATAAAAGCTATTAGAGCTGTAAGATATCCAGTTCGATCCTTAGGTGACCCAATTTGGGACCAATGATAACAATCTGCATGATGAAGGAGATTAATCTCATCAAAATAGATAGGAAAACCCTAAAAAAAGAATAATATATTTCAAAGTGACTTTTTTTTATGCTACTATGATTTAAAAAAAAAAATTGAATATCTTACTTTTATTTTTATCATGTGTCATTATTAAATTTATATTGTTTCAAAATATTAGTGTTATGTTAGTTTTGTGTCACTTTAAAAACATATAAAATAGTTATTAAATTCACCATTAGTATATACCATAAAAACCATTCTATGACAGGTTAAAAAAGTTATTCTATATTCTACCAAAAACAAAATGTTCTACATGTCAAAATTTGATTTCATACTACTGCATTTGTGAAATGGAATGTTTGTTTGTGAAATGAACTGCTCTTAAACTTATGTTGCATATTTACACTGACATCGATACAGAACATGACATGACATGATATTTCGACACATTAATTTTAAAAAATAATAGATTTCGACACATTATGTCATGTTTTAATATTAAATAATATTTTTAATTTATGTAGTGTATATTGTATTTAATATTCAATAATTTAACAAAAAAAAATGAAGCTAAACTTATAATACCTATCAATTTTATAAAAAATGTAAGATATCACAAATATTTATATTAAACTCAATAAAATGGTAATCATAATCCAACGAATTTAATACTTAGAACTAAAAATGCAACACGATCTTTGAACTATTCTTTGAATTCTGCAACGCGTGTTAGAGTGTTGAAATATTAAGAAGTATCAGACATGACAATCAAAATTTTTAAAATATCGGTGCATCATATTCTAAACAAGGCCAATTAAACAAGGGCTTTATTAATCTCATGTGACATAAGAGAAGCTCTCTTATGTCATAGAGATAGTTATGAGTGAGACCCACTCACTTAAAGAAAAAGAAAACAACACGGAAGTCGATGTATGTGTAGGAGAGAAAAATACTCTCCTACAGCATAAGATAATATTTTCCCATTAAACAATGTGCATTTTGTACTTGCTGAATAGAATGTGCTTTTTTTCAATTTAAATTTTATATGAACAATAAAAAAAAAAATGCCCCACCACAACATTGAAACAAATAGCACTCAGTAAGCCCACCCACCGCCAGCATTTTCGTACCTGTACTCCTGTGTTCTTTGTTGTTCCATAGCCGTTGTCCCCACCCATGATCCTGTTTTGAGCCCATCCTCCATTCTGCAAAGAATATCAAAATTCAACAACAATAAGAGAGAACGTGCGAACAGAAAAAATTCAACAACAATCATTAACACAGGTTCTGTGTAGAGTGTAGATTGTGGACTAGATTTGGACCATACAGGTGGTGAGGTGAGGTGGAACCTTCACATTGTATTTGTACCCCTTAATATCCACTTGGGCGGCACACACATAATAATACATGCTTCACAAGAGTATATTGAGTTTTTCATAAATGAGAACGGGCTGGTTACAAAATACATAATGGTCCATTGTTTGGAGGCAGATTTAACAATTCCACAGAACTAGGGTGGCCACATCTATGAAAAAGCCTAACTTTCACAATTCACTTTGGTCTCGAAATAACGACCCATTGGGCCTTAATACATAAAGGGCATTTGTTGGATTTCATGTGTGAGAAGGTGCGATCAAAGAAAGGGGTGGAGAAAAACAAAAAATATCGATACGGACTTCTTTCATTTCGGTTTCTGAAAACAGTTTTTAGTTGTTAAAAAAAAAAAACCAAAGTTTTTAATTTTTGAAAAATAAAGTAAAATAAAACATTTAAAAATGATTCCCAAAATAATAAATATTTTTTATTGTTTAAAATAAAAAAACGATTTAGAGACATTTCCAAAAATTATTTTTTGGTTTTATTATTGTTGTGGTCACAAATTTATAATTATAAGAATTCATTAATGATATTTTTGTAAATAAATACAACTTTTTTTAATATTAAATTATTTTATATGGCAATCATGAAATTATAAAAGTTCATTAATAATATTTTTATAAATAAATACATATTCTTTATAACTTAATTTAAATAATTTTTTTTTTTTTTGGAAATATTCCAATTGGTTCATTGCTTCGCAACTAATCCGATTCAGGGCGGGTCCAGGATTAAGACTTTAAATCCTTCCCAAAGGTGGTACTGGGAAGATTCGAATACATACTCTCATCTCCACCTATTCAACCATATACAAACAAGTTTTATTATTCTACTTCTCTCAAAAATTTATATTCAAAATATTTATTTAAAGGAGTAAGATCATTTGATATTGGTGTCAAACAAATAGTTTGATAATTCATTTGAAAGTCGTTAAATCAAGACAGATCAACGATATTGATTGAGTTGAAATTTAGATATTTCCTTATTTTTCCTTTGTTGATTTAGGGAAGCTTTTCAAGATGAAAAAGAAGAACTATGGATACAAAAGAAAGAATTATTCAATGGGAATAAAAATTTATTCTAAGCTAGATTTGACAATGGGAAGCTTTGAGAATATAAAGAACCAGGCAACGGCTTTAGGACAAAGTCGTACATTTCATGAATAGTTTATAGAAATAAAAATTAATTTCTTTGTTTTTAATTTGTACAAAAGACTTGGGATGGCCAGATTTCTGATTGATGAGAGGCTACTAGAGAAAAATATGTGGACAAAATAATTTGCATTGCCCTTCTCTTCAAGTTTCGCTCCACAATAACCTTCTTTATTTGCCATTGTTTTTACCTCATGGAACATGCTGCAAATGTCATGAACTAGTAAATATTCTTGCTGTCCAGGAAACTCATCTCTTGAGAATTAGAGGTTTCTAAAAATAATCTACATTGTAACCAATTAGAAGTATTATAATAAACACTCAATCAACAATTCTAAGCCCCAATACAATTATATGAAACCGTAGTTGTATTTTGGGGAACAACTCTTAATCATGCTGGATGTGATTACTTTAAGATTTTCATATTCTACAATATTGTTAGTATCCCCACTGGAAAATGTCGCAAGACAGAATGAATCCATACTATTAACAAATTAATCTCAAGTTGGGGTCAAAGATTGCACCCTTTATCAATTAATAATGTGGAATAATAAAAAAAAAAAACCAACTCTGTCACGAGAAAGTATGATTGGTCCCTACGAAATCATCAAGAAAGGAAGAATGACTATTTTCTAGGGTGAAAGTTAATTTGACAATACAGGATAATGAAATGCAATTAATTCCAAAATAATTTCAAAACTAATGTGGCCATATTTCCTACCATATTCAAAAAAAGGAGTTAATCTTGGAGAAGTTAAAAATTAATAATTTGCATAGAACTTTCAGAAGCCATTAGCATTAATGAAAATGACACATGCATTCCAATGTTCACAAAGTTGCCTCTTTTCGTGGGCGAAAATGACAAATCAAGATAGCCACATCACCCGGCTCAAAAAAATCTAGAATTCCAGCACCTATTGAGGGTCTTTTAGAAACCCATGACCCTAACTTGTAAATTCCTGAAAATGAAAATTTATTTTCTCATTATAAGCCTTGCGGCACCGACTCTAGCCCACAAAAAAGGCCGACGCCCGACTCCGGTGGAGAGGTTTAGAGGGAGGAGCTTTTGTGGGGGTGGAAGTGTTATTATTGAAGAAGCTGCAACGTCTTGGAAAAAAGCAAAGAAAAAACTAAATTATGGAAGAGAGAGGGGTCACATGCTTACTTTTTTCTCTCATTAAAACTGACACCATTAGATTGAAATAGGATAAATGGTTAAGATGAAAGTGTAAGATTAAAAGTTTTACACCGGTATAAAAAAACCATATTCTTATATATATATATATAGGGTCAGGATTATTTTACATCAGTGTAAGTTATACTCTCAATCTTGTCCGTTGATTCCACTTATATCCAATGGCTCTAATTTTTTAGTAATGTGAGCCATTGGATACAAATAAATAATGGTCAAGATTGAGTGTAAGACTTCTAACTCTTACACCGGTGTAAGAATATCTTGCCCCATATATATATATATATATATGAGTCAAGATCATTTTACACCAGTGTAAGTTACACTCTTAATCTTGTCCGTTGATTTCATTTTTATCTAAGGGCTCAAATTTTTTAGTGATGTGAGCCATTGGATACAGGTGAATCAATGGTTAAGATTGAATGTAAGACTTCTAACTCTTACACCGGTGTAAGAATATCCTACCCCTATATATATATATATATATATATATATATATATATATATATATATATATGGGCCAAGTTCTTTTTACATCAGTGTAAGACTAACAAGTCTTACACCACATCTGACGAAAATTATCAGTTGGTATTTGTAGTATAATTAATGATTAATTAATATCAATTAATTCGTATGTCTTACTACATTATAACCGTTGGATACACAGAAATCAAAGGTTGAGATGTGATGTAAAACTTATTAGTCTTACACCGGTGTAAAATGATCCTGATCATATATATATATATATATATGAAAAAATATTTTCCAAGCAGCTTGAGATATATTTATCTCTATCCACCCAAAACTACGTCGTTTTGTTTATTTATTTTCTTATATTAATTGATTCACCTTTGAATGGTTCTCTTTTCTCTCTCTTCCTTTATCACCGTTGATGCATCTTTGTACGTTTATGATTTAGTAGCCGGAGATAAAGTTATCTCAAACAATTTGAGAAACGATAAGCCATATATATATATATATATATATATATATATATATATATATATATATATATATAATGGTAGGATTTTCTTATGCCGGTATAAGAATAATAAATCTTATACTAAATCTTAATTGTTGATTTTCGTAACTCTAACGATGATAATATATCAGAATTAATAATTAATTAATAAATTTAATCCAATAAATTATAACCGTTTGATGGATGAAAATCTATAGATAAACTTGAATGTAAGACTTATTATTATTATTATACCGATGTAAGTTAATTCTATTATATATTTTTATATATATATATATATATATATATATATATATATATATATATAATGAACTTTATCATTAATTAAAATTAAAAAAATAAAACATAAATAAAAGAAACACAACCTTACCTATTTAACAACATGCAATAATTTTTCCCGTGAAGGCTAATTGATAATTAATATATGGTGCTGACTACTTCGGACACTGAGTATCTCAATTTTCATGTGAATTCTATTTTCAATTTTCATTCGACTTTGCCTTTTTTTCATACCAAATAAACAAACAAAGACATCTTACACATAATAAACACAAGTTCAATTTGTTTTATGGCTAATTGTGTGTATTTTTAAAGGATATAAATTATGTTTTTTTTTAATTTTTTATACTATATATTATAGATAATACATAATTATAATATAAAAAGTTTTTTTTTTTTCTGTCTCCATATCAGTTAAAGTGATTGAGAAGAAATTCTTTTTTTTTCATATTATATATTATTCATAATATACAATATTAAAAATTAAAAGAACACGTCCTTTAAAAGTACAGATTTTTTTTCCCTTTGTTTCGATAGTAATTATCTGATATATGACGTTGGCAACAACCAAAGAGATGCATGTGATGGCACTTGTTATTAAATAAGAACCGCAACAATTTTGAGTGTACTGTTTAATGGGAGGGTACCGTACGTTATCCCATTAGTAAATATATATAGTTGATTCCATTGCCAATGCAATCAAGAGAAAGGAGAGGGAGAAGACGGTGGCATTAACCAACAAAGCAAAAATCAACGAGCAGGTTGGTTGACCATTCCATCAACAGTTGACCACACGTGAAATCGGGTACGACCAACCCAACCGACAAACGGGTTGGAAGGGGACAAAGACACCCTACGGCATCTCAATCTTTCGTCAGAGCAATTGAAATCTGAAGGAAAATATAACCGTGCTCCAAATTTCAGGCCACACCATGCAACCATCCTACGCGGCACATCCAGAACCATACAACTATGTTATGGTGCATTGGCGCGTTTAATGTGTTACAAAAAAAAATAAAAAATAAGATAGTATAAAAGTACTAGTTTCGTATTTTAAAAATAATCGTCGAACAAAACAAAACAAATGATAAAATAAGGACAAAAATCTAAGAATTTATATGGGGAAAACGAAGGTTATGTTACCGCAAAATATAAACATGACTTATTGACACAAAAACAACCGACGGGCCCACATGTTTTTTTTCAAAAAAAACAGGAAAAAGAAAGCGCAAAGATCAATGTATCAGCTGGACAAATTTGTGATTTTGCTGTAACATGACCGTAGTTTAACCCAATTTATATTGTGTCCCTTCCCCAACTTTCCTCAGAAATTAAAAATAAATATTTTCTTCCTTTCCTTCGCACATCTTTTCTTAAGTTAATCCTCTTCCTTAACTCTCCTCCTCCAAAATTGATTATGACCACCGAAACAAAGTAAAGAGTTTGTGCTGAGTTTCTTACTTATACTATCGTACTATTCTCCGCAAGACACAAGAAGTGACTTTTTGATCAATGCAATGCAAAAAATCAATCATATCATCGGTTTAATTTTTAAAAAAATTATTTACTAATTTCACGCAAATAAAACACACCTTAGGAGAGTAAGCATTCAAGTTGTATATCACCTCTTACACGATTTGTGTGAAAAAAGAAAATATATTTATCATGTATTGTACTCTGTAAGATGTGCATGAAGAGTACGTATGACTTAAGTATGTACTATCAAGATATACATCTTATATTATGCAAAATTTTGCATTACGATAATACGTGAGTTAAACTTGCACACTCCTCATCCTCATTTGCATTAGATGTGTGAATAATGTAAAGAACCACTTCAACTCAAAATCTTATGGTGTTGGGTGAGGGTCTTTTTAATGATTTATATTATTCTCTAACACACCCCCTCACGCAAGAGCCCATTGGGCTTGAAGTGTGGAAATTGTACAGGCTCAATATTTTTTATTTTACCTTGTGCTTTTTTTTTAATTCCACTTGAAAGTGGGAGACAGTGAGAATCGAACTCGTGACCTTGTGGTCACTGAAGCTCTGATACCATGTAAAGAACCATTTCAACCCAAAATCTTAAGGTGTTGGGTGAGGGTCTTTTTAATGATTTATATTATTCTGTAAAAAATAATCTGCCAAAAATATTAAACCATTCATATGATTATTTATTTTAATTGTTTCACTCAAAACCAGTGTTTAAAAACCCGGCCCAGCCATCGACTCGGCCGAGGTCAGGGGTCACAGGTTCAACCGGAGGGTCACGGGGTCACTATGCTGACCCGATTTTATATATTAAAAAAATATAAATACATATATTCTTATGAAAATATTAAAAAACAAATCACCAATCATCAAAAAATTAAAATATACTTAACATAATTCACCAATTACAATCACAAGTCAATATTACACAACCTAATTAAAGTATCAAGATACCAAAGTACAAAACTCATATTCTAATGATACCAAAGTATCAAGATACCACAAGTCTAGGTTGCTGGGAGAGAAGAGAACGATTAGATTTAGGTTTGCAAGCATTTTAACTTTAATTTTTTTAATTAAACGACGTTGTTTCATTGAATTTTTTTTTTTAAAAAAAATATGCAGTGACCCTGTTTGATCTCTCTGACCCGAGAGTCATTGAAACCCGGCCGGATTTTGGAGGTTAGAGGGTTCGATGTGCATATAGGATCCAACTTGTGACCCCAACCCTCAGAGGAAAGGAATCAGGGTTAACTCAGGTCAACCCGACGTGGGGTTTTAAAACACTGCTCAAAACGCCCACAATAACTTCATGCCTTAGGAATCGATGGCAGTTGTTTGTTTGTATTATCAAGGTCTAGAACGAGTCTCCAAAACCACTCAATTAAGTCACGTGGGCAACTTCCATGTATTTTGTAAATAATATGTTATTAAATATAAGGAATTAATATTTATCATGTTATAATAGATAAAATTATCTTTTATATATATATAAAAGTGTATAAGACCCAGGCAATGTGAAGAGAAAAGAGAAAAAAAATGAGCCCTACACACTTTTATGGATATATAAGATATAAAATTATTTCCTACAACATAAAAAATATTAATCCCTAAACATATATTACTTTATTATACAAATTTTATTTCCAAAAAGAATTTATGTGAATTATATAATTACCTCTTATTGTCAATATATGTTTAATACTAAATTTATTAATTTATATACAATATATTAAATGTCCTATCATATAAAATATTGATTTGATAATCTAAAAATAAAAACTTTATGGTAATATAAATGTAATCTAATGTCCCATTATATCAAGTATTAATATGGAATCTCTTAAAGAAATAATCTTATAGAAATAATTCCAAAATATTTTACATTCTAGATTAAAAGTAAAATGCTACTTCAAGTTTTTAAGTGCTTGTGATGCAATTCTTTAATAAAAATGTTATAACTTATAAATGTATTATATGTTTATATTTCGACTATGAAAATTCTAAAAATAATAATGGGGTAGTTAAAAAATAATACACGTGATATATTTTTATTGAAAAATACATCACAATACTTAAGGGACTTTATCTAAATTTTTTCCTAAAAAATACAAAAAGATGTAAAAATAATTTTCAATGTAAGTACAAAAATAAATATATTATGAAAATAAACTTATGACATAGTAAAAAAGTGAAATAACTAACTTATTATTTCAAAAGTTAAATTTTTTTTTTAGTTGCCAATATTTTATCAAAGTTTTGATTTAGGTCTATATATATTCTATTTACATCTTAAACGTTAATTTTTTTTGTATTTTAATGTCATTCTTAAATTTGATGTCGTCTAATTATTAATAAGAGATACTTACTTAAAATATATATAACTAATCGAAATCCTAATCCATTAACTTTTAAATAAAGATTTTTACTCTAAAATATGCAACTTTTTTTTTATTTAAGAAAGATTCACAACTTATTTAATATAAAGTGATAATATATTTTTTGTTACTCAACCGATCGAGTCATATCCGGTTTAAACATCGTTGGACCCATACTAGTAAGAGCGGTTCTCTCAACCTTATTTTTTTATTTTTAGGACTTGAACTCAAAATTTATGATTAAAAGGATCAAACTCCAATCGTTGTTGCTAATGATAATGTATTTTTATTGATTAGTTTAGTTTATTTAACTTATATAAATATGATCTATAAAAATATTTTTTTATGAACAAATCACAAATGCAAGAAAAAGTAGGAAATCAAACTTATCGTAAAATAAAAATAATTCTTATTTGAGCACAATTTATTATATATACATTCATATTATTATTTAATATATATAAAACTTAAAAATTATTTTCAAAATACACCTACCGTTAAAATTATTTTAATATATTAAATAACAGATTTATTGACTAAATAAGTAACCATGTTTGGTGCATAGTATAGGATAAGACCTGATAGTATAAGACCTGATAGTATAAGACCTGATTGTATAAGACCTGATTAAATTTTAATACTATCCAGCGTTTGGTATGATATTGTATAAGATAATATCCTCCAATATTTTAAAAATTAATATATTAAAAAAAATTATTTTAATATATAAATATTGAAATGATATATTAGTTCTTGGGAATTGTACTTGCAAGCAATATTAATACATCAATCCCTTATCATGCCTAATCCACCACTCTTAGGCCGGATTAAGGGCATGTTTGGTGCATAGTATATGATAAGACCTGATAGTATAAGACCTGATAGTATAAGACCTGATTAAATTTTAATACTATCCAGCGTTTGGTATGATATTGTATAAGATAATATCCTCCAATATTTTAAAAATTAATATATTAAAAAAATTATTTTAATATATAAATATTGAAATGATATATTAGTTCTTGGGAATTGTACTTGCAAGTAATATTAATACACCAATCCCTTATCATGCCTAATCCACCACTCCTAGGCCGGATTAAGTTATACATCATTTTGATGTATAAAGGGGTCATGTTGTATAAGCTTATACTATACGATGGTCACACCAAATAATTGAAAATGTCATAACGTATAGTATAAGCTTATACTATCAGACCTTATACATCACACCAAACAGCCCTAATAATTGTAGTTCGAGTCACGTGAGATTCTTACAGGCTGGGAGTGGAAACTTCCTAGTGCTATACATTAAACGTAAAAAGGCTTATGCATATGATAAGCATGTGTTTTCAAAATCACAATAGAAACTTTCAAAATCAACCTTCATTATTGATTTGATCGGGAGGGCAAGAGTTTCACTTACTGTTTCACATTACAGCTGTTTGAATTTATATATTGCTTCACTTTTACATCACAGCTGTGAGCTGTATGTGCAGACTAGAGGAGTCAAAAAGCCTTTTCAACCTCGCTGCCCTTTTTCTGAATTTTATATTTGAAAATTGAAACATGCATGTTGACCATCGCGTATAAAATTTGATTTTGAAATAGAGAAAAGTTATTTAAAAGAAATTAAGTATTTGTCATTTTAAATGATATAATTTTGTTTCGTTTTTATTAAAATTATGTTGTTTGGTGTATTTTTTATATTATTTTACATTTTTTATAAAATTAGGAAAAAAAGAAAGTGAAGAAGAGTGAATGAAAAAACACACCAAAATGATATAATTTCATTAAAAATAACATAAAATTATGTCATTTAACATAACAAATACTTTTCTCTAAAACCAAATATCATTTCACGTACACAAATCTTTTTAATTAAGAGGTGAAAAGAGAAAAACACTAAAAAAGCCCCTAAACGAATAAGTGCGTGAAGTTTGTGTAACTTTCTTTTTTATTAGTACAACTACTACTTGCCTTTAAAATAATACTCTCTGTTTCTCTCTGAGTTAGCCGAGGTAGGGGGAAACCAAAGGACGAAATTTATAAAAGTAAGGACATTTTTGGTGTGACGTATAAGGCACGATAGTATAATCTTATACTATATGTTATGACATTTTTAGTTGTTCGGTGTGACCCGTATAGTATATAAGCTTATACAGCATAATCCCTTAAACATCAAAACGATGTATAACTTAATCTGGCCTAAGAGTGAGGGATAAGGCCTGATAAAAGATTGATGTATTAACATCATTGACCAATGTAATTCTCAAAAATTAATATATTATTTTAACGGCGCTTCAAGAATCAATGACTATCCCCACATACTAACACAAGACTTTTCAGTGTGCTTTTTCCTCACTCGCACACTTCTCGGGAAAACTTCCTAGGAAGTCACCCATCCCAAAATTGCTCCAAGTCAAGCACGCTTAACTGAGGAGTTCTTCCGTTCTGGGCTACCGAAAAGTAGATGCATCTTGTTAGTATAGGTAGTACCAATTAATTCTTATAAGCTATCCCAAACTGTGCAGTCTCATACCTGCACAGCCTTTGGAATCTCTCTCTTTCGGGTGTCGATTCGATTCATTCATGCAGTAACCCCACGCTGGAAGCCTGTCAGGAGCCGCTCCTTGTCCGTGCCTCTTTGCACCGGCGATCACTCTCCGCCCTCGTCAGCGCTCGAGATGTTACATGCCCACCAGTTTTCGCCTGGTTCGTCCTCGAACCACACCGTACTGGAAGAGAGACCCTGCTCTGATACCACTTGTAATGCCCGGCCGCTTCAAGAATCAATGACTATCCCCACATACTAACACAAAACTTTTTAGTGTGCTTTTTAAAATAAAAATTAATTTCTCAATATATTAATTTTTAAAATATTAAATATTTTTATTTTTATAAAAATTAATTTATATTTTGAACACACTGATCAATAAATTTTTATAAAAATTAATATCATATGATATATATCATATGATATATTTTGAAGAATTATATAAATTTTTATTAAAGGATATTTTTATTAAAAATATTTATTTTTATCATATATAGTATTATACAGTACATTACCAAATACTAGATAATATTATTATATACAATATATTATTTTATACAATATCGTGCCAAACGCTGGATAGTATTAAAATTCAATCAGGTCTTATGCAATCAGGCTTTATACTATCAGGTCTTATACTATCAGGCCTTATCCTATACTATGCACCAAACATGCCCTAAATCAAACTAGAATAATATAAATATTATCATTGTATATTATTTAATTATATTTTTTAAATTTACAATAACGGTTTTAAATTAGTATGAATTTGTTTTACAATCTAAATTTATTGTACAGCTTTCATAATTCTTATTTCTTTTTTTTCCATCTCTTATCAGTTATCATTATTGATTTTGTTTATCTCTTATCAGTCTATGCAACGTCATATATAAAGCTATCACCAAGATCATTGCTATTAGACTTAGAGCTCGTTTGGAGGACATGATAGGATAATGGTAGGATATGATATGGGGTTGATAAGCCTAATCATGTCCTGTGTTTGATAAGCACCTGATTAGCAATCTGATAAGATTATGTAGAAGGAGAAAGAAGAAAGAAAGAAAAATATAATGCAATAAATACAAATATATTGGGTAGCATGGGGATCTATTGGATATCCAATATTGATATCCTACCCTATTGAATCCTAACCCTGCTCCCCCCATAGGATAAGAAATCATGTATTGGATATGATAAAATGAGACAATAGGATAAGCTAATCATATCCTATTGACCCACCAAACAAGAGATAAAAGTAGGATATGATAAGTTATCCTATCCTATTTTCTTTATCAGGTGCTCCAAACAAGCCCTTGGAGAACTAATGCCCAAGTTAGTTTCTCCTAACCAATGCAGCTTGATAAAAGGAAGACAAAGTGCTGACAACATAATAATTGTCCAAAAAGTTATCCATTCTATGCACAATAAAAGAAGAGGACATGATTGGATGATGATAAAGGTGGATTTGAAAAAAGCTTATGACAAGCTAAGTTGGAAATTTTTGTCTGATACTCTGGCAGATCTAAATTTTCCTATGAGTACAACAAACCTGATCCTCCTCTGCTAACATGAACATTTTATGGAATGGGGCCACTACCAAAGATTTCTATCCGGAACGTGGGATCCATCAGGGAGATCCCTTCTCTCCCTACCTCTTTGTGTTATGCATTGAGAGGCTGGCTCACCTAATCAAAGTTGTTGTGGATGTGAAGGCTTGGAAACCAATTATGTTGTCGAAGGAAGCTCCTCTCATATCCCACCTATTTTTTGCTGATGATATTATCTTATGTGCAGACGCTACTATGGATCAAGCTCATATTATAAACCAAGTGCTAAAGGTCTTCATTGAGGCGTTTGGCAGAAAATGAGTGCTGAAAAAATGAAAATTTACTTTTCTAAAAATGTGAACTTTGTGAGGGCCACATAAATTAGCAATTTCTTGGGTGTGGGGATGACATTTGATCTTGGTAAATATTTGGGGGGCCTCTTTATCACAAAAGAGTTGCCAAAAGCACTTTCAATTATGTGCTTGAGAGAGTTCAAAGAAGACTATCTTCCTAGAATCAAAATTCATTATCCTTCGCGGGTAGAGCTACCCTTGCAAAATCTGTTCTTGAGGCAATGCCAATGTGAACACCCAATTTTATCCGAAACATTTAAAAATGACAAAAAAGTACAAAAAAAAAATAAAAAAAAAAAAGAAAAGAAAAATTTAAGTTATGAACACATATTTTTGACCTTCAATAAGGAAAAAAGGAAGAGAGCAATCAAATAGATGGATAAGGGAAGGAGGACCATTTCAGAAAAAATAACAACTTTGAGTAAGACCTGTTCCAGCCGCGATATCTCCTTCATCCACCAACCGGTCGAGCTAAAATTTTTTTAGCAAGATCTTGACTCATTTTCCTCCATATCGACCGGTGGATTTCTTGATTCGATGTCTATATAATTCCCAGAAAATTTAAAACCGAAACAGTTCTCTTGGACGTTTCTATAGCGAGCAACAATTTTATAAGGGTCATTTCTCCCGAATGAACTGTTGGATCATCCTCAAATTTTGTCAGCGTGTTCCTTTCATGTAATACTACAATCTGACCAGACGAATTTCTAAAATGAGTTCTCTGGTCTGAAGTCTTAAGAAGTCCTACATTGCCCACTTCTCATTCCTTCCTCCTCCATTCCCTCTATATAAAGAGCTCATCCTCCTTCCTTTCAACACACACGTTTGGAGAGAACCAAACAAAAAACACAAAAAAGACTCTTCCAAGAGTTAAAAAAGACACTTGGGCTTTATATTAAAGATTGTGTCATAGTAATATTTTTTAAAGATACTTGGGCTTGAGATTAAAATCAAGCTAGTGTCATAGTAAACATTTCATTTTTTAGTATAATTAGGGGGGGTTTGTTAATTTAGTCGTGACGACTTGTTAACTTAGGTTGTGCATGACAATCATTCTGTTTCATGGCACTGTTTCTGAAAAGAAACAATTCTTTTCTATTTCTATGCCTTGGAATAGTTTCTGAGAAAAAAAAATGTGTTTGATAACATGTACTATTTTTATTCCGAGAATGAGAATTGTGTTTGATAACACAACAAATAATATAACAAAAATTAATTTCTATTAAACATAAAAAAATTTCGGATCATCACTTTCCTTTTTTATGGTGGTGGTGGCGTGGTGATGGTAGTGATGGTGGTGGTGACGACAGTGGCTGCGACGGTGGTAGTGGTGGAGGTAACAATAGTGGTTGCGACGATGGTGGTGGCGGCAGCGTGGTAGTGGCGACAATGGTGGTGGTAATATTGGTAGTGGTAGTGGTGGCATGATGATGGTAGTGGTTGTGGTGATTATGGTGACAGTGCTGGTAGTGGCTGTGGCGGTGGTGGCAGTGCTGGTGGCGATGGTGGTGGTGGTGGTGGTGATGGCAGTGGTTGCGGCGATGGTGGTGATGATGGCGATAGTGGCGGTGGCGGTGGCAATGGGTGACGGCAGTGGTTGCGACAATGATAGTGGCGGTGGCGACGACAATGATAGTGGCGGTGGCGGCGACAGTGATAATGGTGGCAGTGATGGTGGCGGTGGTGGTGATGACAGTGGCTGCGACAATGATAGTGGTGGTTGTGGCAGTGGCATAGTGATAGTGATGGCATGACGGTGGTGGTGAAGTAGTGGCTGCGGTGATAGTAGTGGCAACGTCATGGTGGTGGTAGTGGTGGCGATGGTGATGGCAGTGGCTCCGATGATGGTGGTGGTGGTGAAGATGATAGTGATAGTGGTGGTGAAGATGATGGTAGTGGTAGTGGTGGTGGTGGTGGTGGTAGTGGTGACAGTGGCATGGTGGTACGACGGCGATGGTGATGATGGTGGCGGTAGTCGTGTCGGGATGATGGTGGTGGTGATGATGATGGTAGAGGTGGAGAGTGATTGAGAGAGGCAAGTGTTTCTGATTTTGTGCCCGGAAACAAAAAATAAAAAAAAATTATTCTTTTTTCTTTACCCCAGCACAAATATTAAATCTGTTCATCCCAGGAACAAAGAATAAACCGATTTTACCAAACAAGTTTTCTATCCATTTCTGTTCTCAAGAACATAAATTTAAAAAAAAATTGATTCCGGGAAGGTTGTCATGCACACCCTTTGTTATCTGTGAGGATTAATTGAGCTGTAACGACTTGTTAACCTCATAGTACAATTTTAAGGCATCAAGCTTGTTGAGTTGAGGTTGTTCTCCACAACTTGGCTCCGTACACCTAGTTTTATCGTCTTTGAGGTAAGCCTGCTTACTTTGTCCTTTAGTTAATAATTGTCTATTTTTGTATACTTTTTCATGCTCTTTATTTGCTTTATTAGTTTATAATTGTCTATTTTTATGCTCTTTATTTGTTTATTATTTACTACTTTCCCACCATATTTTGAAAATCATAATTCTTGGGCACAAAAAAATTTATCCTCTACCGAACATCCTTTAGGGAGCGTTTGGTAGAAGAGAATTTTTTTTTTATTCGAAAATCACGATTCTCAGGAATATGATGGGAAAATGAATTTACCGGAAATATTACCAAAAAATTGTTTGATAGGCTAAAATATTCCTGGAAATGTTGGATCAATTTTCTTGATATTATATTTGGTTGATAATCAAATATTACTAGGAATGTGGGATGATTTTACAAAAATAACCCTAATGTCTAATCTTCTTTCGTTCTTCTTCTTTCCTTCTTCATTCTTTCTCCGTTCTTATGTCAGAGTTTGCATTGTAACATAAGCACTAAAATTTTTGAGGAGAGTGAACCCGTTTGCAATAACAACGAAATATGCATTTGAAGGATCTAGATTATCGTAAGTAGATGGGTAAAAATGGAGTCGAACCCAAAGGCGCTACTTTGGTGAAACAAGGAATTGGTATGTGGATGGAGAAGTGGGGAAGGTAGAGAAGGATCTTGGTGTTGGTGTTGGTGTTGTGTTGTTGCCTTATCGAAAGTGGTTACTAGATATTCAGAATCTGACACCAAGCACGAAATTATGAAAAAATCAGAAGCTGGTGCAAATTTTTTAGTTGTGTTTAAGATGAACAAAAAATAATTAGATAAAACAAGCATTGGTTATTGGGTCCCCCATAACTGCACAAGCGTGAGAAAGGGAAGTAAGCAGGGTGGTGCAAGAAGAAGGGAAAATGCAGAAATTAACAAGAATATCTCATAGTTTGCCAATAAAAAATTAAAATTATTAAATTAAGAATAAACTTTGAGTAGATAAATGTCTTCCTTTGGTTCCCTGTCTTTTCTCTTTCTTTCCCTGCGACTACAAGCAACACGAGCTTTAGATGGAAAGAGGAGGTTCAGAACGAAAGAAGAAAATGGGGTCAATTTCGTTATACAAATTGTGCCAAATATTCCCGAAAAAAAGAAAACCATGTCTTCGATGGTATTTCAAAATAGGAATCGGTAGTGTTAAATCAAATCCTGGGAATAAAATTTACCCTAGCAAATTTTTACTTTTCTTTGTACCAAACGTGGGAAAGTTAGTTTTCCAAACCCACTTTCCCAGCAATCCTAAAAAAACCTCTTACCAAACATCCTCTCAAGTAAATATCAAAGAGACAAAATAGTCAAAGAAAACAAGGAAGAGAAACCCGTATCAGGAGTGTTAGCTAGCCAAAAAGCTTTGTTGGCGCTAACGGATCAACAAAACCATTACAGTTGCGACTCCCTCGTATCTTCCTTCGATCAAGTAATCCCAACCTAATCAATATTATTAAATATGACCTGGTCATTAACTCGGCCAGAGGATTATAGGTTTATATATATATATATATATATATATATATATATATATATTAATTATAGGTATCTTTCGGAAAGTAATTTTAATTGAGTCGAGAGCATTCACATTATAATGACACTAGCTCACTTAATAGAGATTTTTTATATTTATAATAATTTGAACTCGAAATCTTATTTAAGCATAATTAAATATGTATTACTTAAATTATCCCTTTTAATATTGATAGGTTATTATTTAAACTGCATTTATATAGAATTATATAACTAATATAATAATAAGTGCCTTTTAATATTAAAGTAGCCTAGTGATAAGGGTTGCTGGCAAAAGTTGTCAGGACATGAGTTTGATCGAGAAGAGTTTTGGTGATTCAGGAGCTTCAAAATTTAAATGGTCCAAGCCAATAAAAATGTGACAACTAATCAGAAGAGAGAAGAAAGAAAAAGTAAAATTTTTTTTATAGAAGTGTCAATCTCTCAATGAAAGGAGCACATGAAACGAGGACCACTAAAATTTTCTCTAGTTTGATCTTTGGAAAATGCAAATTTTAAAATATTTTCAATGAAATTTCAAAAATTCATTCATTTAAAAATTCGATACGGTTCAATGTCAGTTGGAGCGCAGTTATAAATGAATCACCCATGGTAGTTAAAATCCCGATTTAAATCTACGATTTTACGATTTTTTTTAATCAAAACGATTTCATCAAAATTTCAAACACTTTTACGCTTTTACGATTTTTTACGATATTTTTCACTTTAGAATTTTACATTTTACGATTTTTTATCCTCCTTTCAATTTTAGGTAGAATCTCAATTTTAACTACCATGGAGTCACTCAATTTAATACCGAGTTGAATGTATAACCAATTGGTTACATAAACCGAACCAGTCCATGATTCAGTTAAACCGGCTGGATCGGCTAATCCCATACATAACAACGAATTAATATGAGAAGATTCTATTTATTTACGGAGAAATCAACATTAATAATTTTGTCAATCTATATCTTAATATATTTTCTCTCTCATATTTCATTATCATTATTTTGCTCATAAACAATTAAGATACTCTCACATCTTATAATTATTACATCCACTCCCGTTATAGTTAGAGAGCCTCACATACATCAAAGTATACAAAACCCAATTTCGTGGAAGTTCCCCAAACCTCATTGTCATTCAAATAATGTTCAACAAACGCTCTTCTCTCGATATATAATCCTAAACATATATCACTCATCTCAATTAACCAACCACACCCTATAAGCTTTCTATGCCACACTCTGTCTCACTCAAAAAAAAAAAAAACTAAGACTGTGAATCAGAATGGAAGCAATGAACAGAGGCTACTCCTCTACTTCTTGTTCCGATTCCTCCACTTCAGAGTCCACCCCACGAAACAAACCGGGCAGAATCAAAGGACCATGGAGTGCTGAAGAAGATCGGGTCCTGACCCGACTCGTGGAAAAATACGGGCCCCGAAACTGGTCCTTGATAAGCCATTACATAAAGGGTAGGTCCGGCAAGTCCTGCAGGCTTCGGTGGTGTAACCAGCTTAGCCCCACGGTGGAGCACCGACCATTCTCGCAGCAAGAGGATGACATCATCTTAGCCGCACATGCCCAATACGGTAACAGGTGGGCCATCATTGCCCGGTTATTACCGGGTCGAACCGATAATGCTATCAAGAATCATTGGAACTCATCCCTTAAACGGCGTCGTTCTGTTGTTGCTGCTTCTGCTGCTGCGGAAGACGTCGTCGGGGATGCTTCTCCGGGATCTGTGCCATTGGAGGATGACCCGTTGACCGAGTTGACACTGGCGACTCCGGGGACCGGTAACGGTGTCGGGGAGGAGATGGTGGCGGAGCAGCGAAGAGTTTCGCCGGAGGGTGTGCCGGCGGGGTTTTGGGATGCTATGCGAGATGTGATTGCGAGGGAAGTGAGAGAATATGTGTCTCACACGTTTTCTGACAACTTGGGTTTTAATTGAACGCTTAATCATATGTCGTTTTATGTAGTTTTTTCTTCTTTTAGCGAAAATATGTTTTTTTTTTTATATTATTTTTTCAAGGAAATTCTGCTGTTTAACTTCGGGGATTGCTTGGGTTTGGAATCGGAATTGGATCATCAAGTAATTAAAATCTAGCTCCTCCTATGAGCAATTTCGTTCATCCACTTCAAATTAATTATTAAAACATATTGTTGTTAAGAAACCAATTCACTTAAGCTGTTCGAGTCAGGTTCGTATCCTGTCAAGGTAAACTCTCCAACCCAAATATTGCACGTTTTTATTTGTCGGTCGAAAATTAAAATTTCGATACGATCAGTCATGGGTTGTCATTGGTGAACCGGTTCTTTACATAAATCAAAACTTTAAGATCATAAAGTCACGAGTTCGATCCTCTTACTTATGTAATTAAGTAAGCAAGCATAATGTAAATCAAAAATTCATATCTCCATATTTATGGAATTATGTAAGCAAAAGTAAATAAAAAATTGGGCATATGCAATATTCACGCTTCGCCCTCAAAGAGCTCTTACGAAAAAGAATAAATTAGAAAATAATATAAACTATTAAAAAATCTCTCACCCAATAGCTTAAGCAGTTCTTTGCAGGCCACACGACTGCACTTGCAAAAAATAAAAATTTGATTTTTTTTTTCTAAAAAAATTAAAATTATAAAAAAGAATTGAATAAAATATGCGGGTTGACTCGTGACTTACAATGGAATATGTCAAAATTATCAAAATTTCAATTTTATTTATTTTATTTTTTTGGACAAAAAGAATTTTGCTGGTTGACCCGATCATCCTATGACACGACACGACACTAATTATTGCCATTTATACAAACTTGTACACGATTCACTTTAATCCACCGATTGACATGATCCGTATTTTGACGTGTCTTGTCGCAGGTTGACCTCCGATACAGGACAAATTTTGCCACCTCTATTGTTGAGTGATGCTATATTAATATTTTTTATATTTCTCTAACGTGTCCTCTCACACAAAAACTATTGAATTTGAAGGATTAATTATGCATTAGGCCTAGCCCAATTGCGTTAAGAAACTTCATAATATTTAATTATTTTTATTAATAAAATAGGAACGGTGGAGATCGAACTCGTGACCAGTTACGTTGTCTCTGATACCATATTAAACAACCAATTAATTTCGTTAAATTTAAGGATAAAAATATATTTTTATTTGTAAAACTTAACAACAACTTTTTAATGTTTTTATAGTTCTATCTGTCCTTGCAATAAGAAAGTATTTAGTTATATGTATTCATCTGCTGGGGCTTTCTTGTGAGTTGTGATAACAATTGGAGCAAAGGGTGAAAAATGTACGTATCTGCAAAATCCTCTGAGGAAGTCGAATTGTCCGAGATGCGTTCTGATTTCTGTACCAAGCAAGTTACATAAGGTGGATTCCTTGAGAGAACGTGATTTAATTAATAACTGAACACACCTTAAAATAATTTTCTTTAAATGAATTATATATATATATTTGCAGACAAAAAAAGAAAAGGAGCTAGCGGTGATTATAATCATACCATAACATGCATTTCACTTATTGGGTAAAATTGCACATATATTGAGCATGATTTATATTTGATAATAGTGTTCCCACCATAGGCAGCCAAAAATCTTCGTATAAGATGGACATAGTGACAGACATTCATGAAATCTGAACATTGTTCAATGTTTCACAATGGACCCTACAGGTCCACCCAAAATAGAAAAACTTTAGTAGAGCATTTAAAGCAAAGCATGCTAGCTACAAGATAGGGGTAGGCGATGCTTGTTTAACTTACACTTGAAGATTCATCAAAAGTTAGTTGAACTTCAGAAAATTGACTGGATCATACGTTGAATCCATCGAATGAATTACATTTGATCATTGATTTTGTAAAACGATAATAGAATATGATTAATGGAAATATTGTTTCTTATGCTGTATGAACAAATTATTTTATGCAATATACAAAAAAGTAAGTGAAACTCATTGAGAAAAAAGAGAAAGAAAGAAAATAAGTGAATCTCATCTATTTTTGTGTGTTTTGCATAATACAATTTGTCTCGTGTAATAATAATTAATTTATGTTATAGTTGAATAGATAAACTTTGATTATTCTTTTCCTTTCTGTTAGATTGAGATATTTTCAGTTTAGATTTATTTGATCCTGTAAATCTGTTACTGTTTTTATTTTATAGGAACGTTTGTTTAGATAGAAAAATATTAGGAAGTTTGTTATTATTTGATCTTATCTCAGATCAGAATTCATTTGTATATATACTCTTATTTGAGAATGAATAAGATAACAGAGAATTATTTCAATTTGACATGGTATCACCGAGCTGTGTTCTTGTTCCTGGGAAATAATTATTGGTCCCACATCGTTTCCCTTACTATTTTTTCATTCCTCCTCACCCACCCTCTGTTACCCACCCTCTCTTCGAACGTCTCATTCTCGAACGGCCGAACTTTTCTTTCCCTTCTTTCTAAAACTCCCAAATTTATTCAAACTCCTACTTCCATTCCCCGAATCTTCCTTTCTCCCCTTCCCAAATATCCCAAATTTCATCAACTCCCTCTTTCCATTCGATCTCAGTAATGGATTCTCCACCACATTCTGATTCTGACTCACCACAAGACACCCCTGCTCCTCAGAATCCTAACCCTAACCCTCCGAACATTGTGATTCATCAGGATAACTCCTCTCTTCCCTTAACCATAATCTTGGATGATTCCAATTACCCATTATGGTCTCAATTGATGGATATGCGCATTGGCGCACGCAACAAATCTGGCTTTCTTGACGGCACAACTCTGAAGCCTCCACCCTCTGATCCGTCGTATGCCACCTGGGTAACCGACAACAAAAGAGTCAAAAGCTGGTTAATTGATTCTATGAACCCTAGCCTTATGCAGCGCTTCATTCGGCTGGAAACTGCCCACGAAATTTGGGAGGCAACCTCTCGAACATTCTATGATGGTTCAGATGAAACTTGTTTATTCGATTTGAACCAGCGGTCATTCTCCACTAAGCAAATGGGTAGGCCTCTCTCCACCTATTATAATGAACTTCTTGCTCTATTTCAAGAAATTGATCACCGACTCTACTCCTCCAACACTGTGGAAGGGGTCACCAATGGTCATTCGGCCCTCTCTCGTCTACGTGTTCACATTTTTTTGGCCGGTTTGGACTCTGAATTTGATCAAATTTGTGGTGAAATTCTTCGGAAGGATCCCAAGCTTGATCTGGAATCTACATATGCATATGTCCGCCGTGACTCCCACCAACGCCAATCCATGGGTGCTCCAAAACCATCTTCTGATAACACGGCACTCCTTTCTCATCAGGCACGGATTCCTTCCCGTCCACGAAGTGAGAAATCTTCTGGGAAATCATCCTCACTTGTTTGCACTCATTGTGGTGTTTCGGGACACTCCAAGCAACGATGCTATGAACTAATCGGATACCCTGAATGGTGGGACTTCACACTCCGGCCCCGCAAGAAACTTCCGAACAAAGCACCTGCTCCTTCTCCACCCCAAGCGAATGTTGCACATGCAGGAATTTTGGGTAAGCAATTTGTTTTTTCTGCACAAAGTAGGAATTCTACTTGGATTATTGATACAGGAGCCTCCAATCATATGGTTCAGGACTCCTCCTTGTTGCATGATTTTCAACCTTGTTCCCAATCTTTTATCTCTACTGCCAAT
Source organism: Gastrolobium bilobum (assembly GCF_033153095.1). Classification (NCBI taxonomy): domain Eukaryota; kingdom Viridiplantae; phylum Streptophyta; class Magnoliopsida; order Fabales; family Fabaceae; genus Gastrolobium; species Gastrolobium bilobum. Next base: position 65,758 of record NW_026895216.1, on the reverse strand, counting down.
GGGGGTACTTCCCAGATTACTGGTCAAGGATCTCTAACTCTATCTCCTAATTTCACCCTTTCTTCTGTATTATGTGTTCCCACTTTAGCATTTAATCTCTTATCTGTTAGTCAATTGACTACTGATCATAATTGCTCTGTTATTTTTGGACCTACCTTCTGTTCTTTTCAGGACATCCACCAGAGGAAGATGCTTGGTTGTGGTGTTAAATATGGGGACCTCTATTATTTGGATCTTGGACCACGCCCTCAGAATTCCATAACTCAGGCGTATGCCACATTAAATAAATCGAAGGCTTCTGCTGACATTTGGCTATGGCATCGTAGACTAGGTCACTTATCATTTGGGTATTTGCAAAAATTGTTTCCTAAGTTGTTTTCCTCTTTGAATCCTTCTGAATTCTATTGTTCTATTTGTGAGTTGGCTAAAAGCCATCGCGTCCCTTATTTTCCTAGTTTGAATAAAAGTACCTTTCCTTTTCAAGTTGTACATTCAGACGTTTGGGGCCCTGCCAAGGTGCCATCTCTTTCCCGCGCTTACTATTATGTCTCTTTTGTGGATGAATGTACTCGTATGATTTGGATCTCTCTTTTAAAACATAAGAATGAGGTGTTTGATGCCTTTAAAAAATTCTGTAACATGGTAAAAAATCAATTTCAAACTTCTGTCCAAATTCTCCAATCGGACAATGGCATGGAATATCTAAATACATCTTTTCATGAATTTCTTGACTCTAACGGTATCAAACACCAAACTTCTTGTGCATATACACCCCAACAAAATGGGTTGGCTGAACGCAAAAATAGACATTTATTAGAAGTTGTTCGTGCTTCCCTATTTGGAATGAATGTTCCTCGTTATTATTGGGGTGAGGCTGTTACCTCCGCAGCCTATCTTATAAATAGGACTCCCTCAAGTGTTCTAAATTTTCAAACTCCTTTTGAGAAACTTCAATCATATTTTTCTACCCCTCACACATCTAATCTTCAACCCAAGGTTTTCGGTTGCACTGCTTTTGTGCATATACCTAAGGTTCTTCGTAACAAACTTGACCCTTGTGCTTGTAAGTGTATCTTTGTTGGTTATTCTGACCTTCAGAAAGGTTACCGCTGTTATGATCCTATTCTTCGAAAAATATATATTACTCTTGATGTCTCTTTCAGGGAAACAGAAGCATATTACTCAGGGGGAGTATCTCACTCTTCTTCTCAGGGGGAGACTGCAATAACCAGTGGAGAAGAAGTGTTAGTTTCGATTCCTATCCCACAGGTTCCTACACCAACAGTCAGTCAGAACATTGTTCAATCCGTTTCTGAAGTCACAAATTTAACACCTACAACCAATGCATCACCCTTGGATGATCCAGACCCAGAACCTCCACAACTTACTGAGGTTCATTCTGATCCTTTACAATCTTCTCACAATCCACATGAAAACACTGAATGTATTCCCAATACAGAAATCCCTGACTGTATACCCCATACAGAAATCCGAAGGTCTACTAGACCAACCAAAGGCATTCCACGCCAATTATATAACCCAGATCCTAATGCAAAAATTAAATATCCAATTGGAAATTATGTTTCAACAAAGAGGCTTTCTGAACCTTATGCTTTTGCTACTAATCAATTGTCTAGTATCTATATTCCTACTAACATGCAGGATGCAATTGCTAATCCAAAATGGAAGGAAGCCATAAATGTGGAAATGGAGGCATTACAAAGAAACTCAACTTGGGAAATAATTCCTCTCCCTAAAGGTAAACAAACCATCGGTTGCAAATGGATATTTACTTTAAAGCTCAAAGCAGATGGCAGTATAGACAGATATAAGGCCAGACTTGTAGCAAAAGGATATACACAAAGATTTGGCATCGACTATCAAGAAACGTTTGCACCCGTAGCCAAACTCAACACCATTCGAATTCTGATTTCCATTGCAGCAACAAGAAATTGGGTTTTGAAGCAATTTGATGTTAAGAATGCGTTCCTAAATGGTGATTTGGAAGAAGAAGTGTATATGGATATCCCACCGGGTGTTAAGGGAGCAGGAAGTAACCAAGTATGCAGATTAAAAAAGGCTCTCTACGGGTTGAAGCAGTCCCCAAGGGCTTGGTTTGGCAGATTTACCCTTGCAATGAAGAAGTTCAATTACAAACAGAGCAACTCAGACCATACCTTGTTCACAAAACACAAGGATGGAAAGGTAACTATCTTGATTGTTTATGTGGATGATATTATAGTAACTGGAGATGATGACTGTGAAAGAAAACTGTTAGAAAAATATCTAGCAACTGAATTTGAAATGAAAGATTTGGGACACTTGAAGTACTTCCTTGGCATTGAAGTAGCAAGGTCAGATCAAGGAATATGTCTATCACAAAGAAAATATGTACTTGATTTACTTATGGAGACAGGGATGCTGGCTTGCAAACCGGTGGACACCCCTATTGAAATGAATCACACACTTGGGATTTATCCTAATCAAACTCTAGCTGACAAGGACAAATACCAAAGACTAGTTGGAAGATTAATCTACTTAGCACACACTAGACCTGACATTGCATATGCTGTCAGTATAGTTAGTAGATTTATGCACTCACCAAGTGAAGATCATATGAATGCTGTTTACCGGATACTAAGATATCTAAAAGGAACACCTGGAAAAGGGTTGTATTTCTCAAAACATAACAAACTGACTGTTGAAGGTTTCACTGATTCAGATTGGGCTGGAGATAAGACTACGAGACAATCAACTTCTGGATATTTTACCTTTGTAGGAGGTAACTTGGTTACTTGGAAGAGCAAAAAACAAAAGGTGGTAGCTAGATCAAGTGCAGAAGCCGAGTTTAGAGGTATGGCTCAAGGAATTTGTGAATTGTTGTGGGTAAGAAGTGTTCTAACAGATATTGGAATCAGTTATGATGAGCCAATGATATTATACTGTGATAATAAAGCAGCCATAGAGATTGCTCATAATCCTGTTCAACATGATAGGACTAAACATGTTGAGGTTGATAGACATTTCATTAAAGAGAAGCTAGACCAGAAGATTATTCAGTTACTATTTGTAAAGTCCGAAGATCAACTTGCTGATGTGTTAACCAAAGCAGTATCTGCCAAAGCCTTTACTGAAGCAATGAACAAGTTGGGTATGATAGACATTCACACACCAACTTGAAGGGGAGTGTTAGATTGAGATATTTTCAGTTTAGATTTATTTGATCCTGTAAATCTGTTACTGTTTTTATTTTATAGGAACGTTTGTTTAGATAGAAAAATATTAGGAAGTTTGTTATTATTTGATCTTATCTCAGATCAGAATTCATTTGTATATATACTCTTATTTGAGAATGAATAAGATAACAGAGAATTATTTCAATTTGACACTTTCCATTTTGGGTCACCGTAACAGCACAAAATTTGCCTTGGTTATCCATGCTAACATCTTAACGAGAATGAACATATTTTAATCACAACATATCTTTTTTTAATAATAAATTGCAAATTAAATACGGAATATTAATTGGAGATATCAATAATATGAATGTTAAGAAATAATATAATTAATAGATACGCCTTTACCTAATAACTTAGAATTTTAAAAGAGTTGATTGTATTTTATGATATAAAGCTTATGATTAATTTGTCTAAAATTTGATTCTTATTATCTTCATTCTTTTAATAAAAAAGGAAAAAAATGAATTAAAGCACAACGTAATAAAAAATATAAAAAAATTTGTACATTATTCACGTTTTAAAATTTCTCGCATGAAAAATATGTTAAGAATTAATATAATATAAAATAATACATCATCATAACTATTTTAAGTTTTTTTAGAGTTGCTTGCTTACAACGTAATGATAAAGTTTTTTTGTTGAGCTATTTTTCTCCAAGCATGATAATTATAATCTTGAATTTTCTAAAGCAAATAAGAAAACCTTATGAAAGTAAATCAATTATATAAGACCTATGGAACTATCCATAACTTTTTTTTTAGTCTCCTCAACCTGTTTATCCTTAGAACTAATCTGGTTCGAGTACTGTCGGATTTAAAGAGAGAGCTACTCTCCTAAGACCATTTTTTTTATTTTTAAGACTCAAACTCGAGACATCTAATTAAAAGACACAAGCTCCTTAATTACCACTTGTGCTGATAATGTTTGGTTATTAACCATAACTCTTAATTAGTAGTAACTATGAAAACTGTCAGAATGCAATACAGGTGAATAATGATGCTTTTTCATTCATATATCATCTTCCTCTTTAATGAGGTATATATACAAGTGTACAAAACAACTCTCTGAATAATAATAGGAAAAATATCCTAACAACTCTATCCTATTCAATCTGATCACAGTGGTTTTAAAATATAAACAACTTTGTAACAGTAATTTTAAAACAACTTTGTAACAGTAATTTAAATTTACAAACTTCCTTTCAACACTCCCCCTCAAGTTGGTGCATGTATGTCAATCATGCCCAACTTGTTAGTCATTTCTTCAAAGGCTCTTCCTGATACGGCTTTAGTTAGTACATCTGCAATCTGTTCTTCAGACCGTAAATAGGGAGTTTGAATAATCTTTCCATCCAACTTTTCTTTAATGAAATGCCTATCTATTTCAACATGTTTTGTTCTATCATGTTGTACAGGGTTGTGGGCAATGTCTATTGCAGCTTTATTGTCACAGTATAAGTTCATAGGTTCTTCATACATAATTCCCAGATCCATAAGAATGCTTTTAATCCATAGGAGTTCACAAACACCTTGAGCCATCCTCTGTATTCGGCCTCTGCACTAGATCTTGCAACCACTTTTTGTTTCTTGCTTTTCCAAGTGACTAGGTTGCCTTCTACAAAAGTAAAGTATCCTGAAGTTGATTGCCTAGTAGTTTTATCTCCAGCCCAGTCTGAATCAGTGTACCCTTCTATGCTGGTTTTATTACCTTTTTTGGAGTATAAAAGACCTTTTCCTGGTGAACCCTTGAGGTATCTGAGAATGCGATATACTGCATTCATGTGTTCTTCACTAGGAGAGTGCATGAACCTACTTACCACACTAACTGAATAGGCAATATCAGGTCTAGTGTGTGACAGATAAATTAACTTCCCTACTAACCTTTGATATCTGTCCTTGTCTGCTTTAATCTGATTTGGGTATATAGCCAGTGAGTGGTTCATCTCAATTGGTGTATCAGTTGGCTTACAAGCCATCATTCCTGTTTCGGCTAGGAGGTCCAAGATGTACTTTCTTTGAGATAAAAATATGCCTTGTTTGGATCTTGCAATTTCTATCCCAAGGAAGTATTTTAATTGGCCTAGATCCTTCATTTCGAATTCAGAGGCTAATCTTTTTTCAAGTAACTTCATTTCTTTCACATCATCCCCTGTTAGTACCATATCATCCACATAGACAATGAGTATAGCTACCTTCCTATTGTTATGTTTTATGAACAATGTATGATCTGAGTTACTTTGTTTATATCCAAACTTCTTCATTGCCACAGTGAACCTTCCAAACCATGCCCTAGGTGATTGTTTGAGACCATACAAAGCCTTCTTCAATTTGCAGACTACATTATCTTTTGAAGGTGCTAGCTTTACTCCTGGTGGAACCTCCATGTATACCTCTTCTTCTAAATCACCATTCAAGAAGGCATTTTTTACGTCAAATTGTTTTAGGGGCCAGTCTCTGTTGGCTGCTATGGATATGAGGATCCGAATTGTGTTAAGTTTAGCCACGGGAGCAAATGTGTCTTGATAGTCCACCCCATACTTTTGTGTATATCCTTTTGCCACAAGTCTCGCTTTGTATCTATCAATACTTCCATCTGCCTTGAGCTTTACGGTGTACACCCACTTGCATCCAATTTTTCTTTTGCCATTAGGTAAGGAAGTTAACATCCATGTTTCATTCTTTTGGAGTGCTTCCATTTCGATGTTCATTGCTTGTTTCCATTTTGGGTCCTCCAACGCTTCCTGCACACTATTAGGAATAGATACAGTGGATAATTGATTGAGTGTTAGAGCATATGATCCGGATAGCTTGTGAGAGGAAACATAATTGCTTATGGGATACTTGACTTTTGCTTTTGGATCTGCTTCATAAAAAGGTTTTGGTATACCTTTGGTTGGTCTATCTGACCTTCTGACTTGTGGGGATGGGATGCTAGGAGTAGTAATTGAAAGTTCTATATTACGGATAGGACTTACCTCAGTAGTGGTTTCTGCTTGTGCTTCAGTGTTGTCCTCTGCAGGTGACTCAGCTATGTGTGGTAAACGTGGAATCTCATGCGGTGAAGGAGGGTCTGTACTATGATGGATTGTTTCAGGTGGTTCAGAGATTGGAACTTGAGGAGGAATTTGATTTGTAGGAAGAGGGGGTGCCGGAATAGGAGTCACATGGGATGATAACCAAAATTCTCCTTCTCTAATATGCTGAATCTCCCCCTGAGAAGGAGAAGAAGGGGCTCCCCCTGAATAGAAGGGTTCGGTTTCTCTAAAGGAAACTTCAAGGGTGACAAACATTTTATGGGACTTGGGATCAAAACATCTGTATCCTTTTTGTAGATCAGAATAGCCTACAAAAATGCATTTTCGAGCACAAGGATCAAGTTTATTTCGAAGAGGTTTGGGAATGTGAACATATGTAATGCAGCCAAATATTCGGGGTTCAAGATTCATTTTATGGGGAATAGAGAAAAAAGTCTCCAATTTTTGTTGGGGGGTGAGAAAATTGATGGCACTAGAAGGAGTACGATTCACCAAATATGCAGCGGAGAGAACAGCCTCACCCCAATAATGAGAAGGTACATTCATATCAAAAAGGGAAGCGCGTACTATTTCTAAGAGTTGTCTATTTTTCCGTTCTGCCAACCCATTTTGTTGAGGTGTATACGTACAGGAGGTTTGATGTTTAATACCACAGGAGGTTAAGAACTCAGAGAAGGAACCATTCTTGTATTCTAGGCCATTATCCGATTGAAGAACTTGAATGGTACTGTTGAATTGGGTATGAACCATGCTATGAAATTTTTTAAAGGCAGAGAAGACTTCATTTTTATGTTTGAGTAAGGAAATCCACACCATACGGGTACACTCATCAATGAAAGATACATAATAATAAGCTTGAGAGAAAGATGGGACCTTAGCAGGTCCCCAAACATCAGAATGGACAACTTGAAAAGGAATGCAACTTTTATTCATACTTGGATAAAATGGAATTCGATGGCTTTTAGCCATTTCACAAACAGAGCATTGAAATTTAGAAGAATTAAAATTGGAAAATAAATTTGGAAGCAATCTTTTAAGATAACTGAAGGAGAGATGTCCGAGTCTTCTATGCCAAAGCCAAGCAGTAGAGTGGGAAGAACCTGGAGATGTAGTCACAGAGGCTCTTGCATGTGGATCTGGTTCATCAACAGAGAGGTCCAAGAAGTAGAGATTTCCTCGTCTAACACCATAGCCAATCACCTGGTTCTGGACGTCCTGAAAGACACAAAACGTGGGATAAAAAATAACATTACAGTTAATGTGAGAGGTAAGACGACTGACTGAGAGTAAATTAAAGTCTAGAGAGGGAACAAGAAGCACAGAGTGAAGAGTAATGTGGGGGGTAAGAACAACGGTACCCTGACCAGTAACAGAAGCAGAACCACCATTAGCAGTGGTGATAGTGGTTGTTGGGCAAGGAAAGCAATTTTGTAAGGCGGAGGCATCACGAATCATATGATCTGACGCCCCAGTGTCAATTATCCATGAAGAATTCCGAGAGTGAGCAGAAAGAGTAAGAGAGTTACCTAAAATTCCTTCATACACAGCATTAGCACGAGGGTGTGGAGAGGATTCACCTTCGGTGGAAGACTGGAGGGCTTTGGATGGTACCTTTCTGCGAGGACGCTTGTTAAAATCCCACCACTCAGGATATCCAACAATTTCATAGCAACGAGTCTTTGAATGTCCAGATTCACCACAGTGTGAACAAACAAGGGTTTTCCCAGAAGAACCCTCTTTGCGAAATTTAGGAGGAACAGGGGAAGGTCGAGGAACCTGTGACAGTAGGGCCGAAGAATCTGATGTGAGTGAAGGACGACCCATGGTAATACGTTGCTGATATTCTCGCCGAACATATGCATACGAGTTTTCCAAATCCAATTTGGGATCTTTTCGAAGGATTTCACCACGGACTTGGTCGAAATCAGAGTCCAGGCCACTAAGGAAGATGTGGACACGCAGACGAGACAGGGATGAGTGTGTTTGAAGTATTTCGTTCACGGTGGTGGCAGGGGAGGTCATTCGGTGATCAATTTCTTGAAATATGGAGAGGAGTTCATTGTAGTATGTAGACAGAGGACGACCGTTTTGCTTGGTTGAGAAGGAGCGTTGGTTGAGTTCGAAAAGGCAAGTTTCATCTGAACCATCATAAAAGGTCCGGCGAGCCGCATCCCAGATTTCATGAGCGGAGTCGAGGCGGATGAAGCGTTGCATCAGTTGAGGAGTCATCGAGTCGATCAACCAACTTTTCACCCGCTTGTTGTCGGTGATCCAGGATTCATACGTCGGATCAGTGGTTGCTGGTTTCATTGTGGTTCCAGTGAGAAATCCCGACTTGTTCCGAGCTCCGATCCTCATGTCCATTAGTTGGGACCAAAGAGGATAGTTGTTATCATCAAGGACAACAGTAATGGGGAACGAGGAGGTGTCTTGTTGAATAACAATATTAGAGGGTACAGGGGAAGTGACGGTGGCTGGGGGATTTGAGAGAGGGTTGGAGTCATTGGAGTCATTTGGAGGGGTGACGGAGGCCATTGAATTTGGGAATTAGGAATTTAGATCGATTGGGTTACGGATGAGTTACGGGTGGGGTACAGGTTGGTTAACAAAAAAGAGAGGAGGAAATGGGTCGGGTTGTATAAAAGAAGGAGGAAGAGGGTGTGGTGTACGGGTGTTGGAAAAAAAATTGAGGTGGGAATGATTCCCAAGATCAAAAGGCTGATACCATGTCAGAATGCAATACAGGTGAATAATGATGCTTTTTCATTCATATATCATCTTCCTCTTTAATGAGGTATATATACAAGTGTACAAAACAACTCTCTGAATAATAATAGGAAAAATATCCTAACAACTCTATCCTATTCAATCTGATCACAGTGGTTTTAAAATATAAACAACTTTGTAATAGTAATTTTAAAACAACTTTGTAACAGTAATTTAAATTTACAAACTTCCTTTCAACAAAAACGGAGAGGGAACCTCGTGTTCTTTGAGTCAAGTTGTAGACAAGCACGTTCCTTAAGGATGTGTCCCACTTTATAACGCTACTTATTATGGATTTCTGTATTCAAAGTTGTCGTACATGTTTTGAATGTGCTAAATTATATAATATTGCTATAGCATCATGTGACAAGTTGGAGATGTATACTGGCTGAACGCGTATTCAGTTTGATTTATTGGCTCAATTGCTTCTTCGTCTTTTTATTTATTTATTTTTTAGGAAACTAAAAGTCAAAGTGTATTTTATCCAAATTTGTTTACTTTTAACTGATAGCCCGACTCTGGATGTTGCTGTGTTAGAGGTTTTGTTGCTGCCTAAACTTTCTTGAAGGTGGGTGTGCTGTGAACGCCAAAATGGGAGAATTTCTTGCAGCTTCGAGAGGATCTCATCTTCTGGGAAATTGGTTGCAAATATAGTGATTTTAGAATGACATGCCAAAACTGCTTCTATTCTGAATGACATTTGTTGCTATGTAACACATTATGAAGTTTCTGAAGTGACAGTTATGAAGTTAGTTGGAACAGAAAAAATTAATAGTTTAGATTTGTACTGTTAAGTTTAGTTAGTTGTACTTTACTTTTGTATCTCACATAGCAGTACAATATCTGTTATGTTGTATAAATATCAGTAGATGTAATTCATTTTCATTCATTAAAAAAATACATAATGGTTTATCCTTCTTCATCTTTGTACATTTGTAAGACTATACTTCATGGTTCGATGATTTTGATTGCTTTTATAATCGACGTATCTGAAATCAAGTGGCAACTCACTAGCCAACTTTGCTACACTTAATGGCTCATATACTTGCCTAAGAACTGATTTTTTTATTTTTTTGGTAAACTGCTAAGAACTGATTTTATTGTACTACTCTTAGGCTTCAATAGATAAAATCCTTAAAAAAGGATAAAGATAATGATAGCCCAATTGCTTAAAGTTTGATTCATTATTATATCATAAATAGAACTAATTAATTTCATGTATAATTTTTCCATTTTATTAATAATTCAATAGAATAAGGTTCGAATACATAAACAACCTTTTAAATATAAGTGCATTTTTATCATAAAGCTTTCAATCTTACGCATTTCAAACTATCCTTAACTAAGAATCACTCTTACCACAACCCACACCAGACTAAGTACCATAAGGATTAGAATAATCATCATATATTCAACAAAATAAAATAAAATATATTCGTTATATAAAACAGGATTAAAATAATGGTTTAGGCAAAATAATATAGTTCATATTTACTTATGTTTAAGCGTGAATTTCTGGCTAGAGAATAAGTTCAAGTAACAGCCTTAATATAATAACAATAATAATAATAATAATAATTACTACAAATCAATATGAATTCATCAAATCTTTTACCTCTCATTCTCAATTTCTCTTTTATTTATTAAAAATTTTAACATTATGAAAGACCAGAGTTGAAATCCCTGATATGTTGATTCTCCATGAAAGGTTTGCAAAATTCATTCTCTAGCCCCTTTCCAACTGCATCCTTCTAAATTTTAAGCGAAACCTCAGCTAGTGACATGCTTCATCATTCTCGTGACATTGAGGGGTTTCAAGGAGGATTGAAGAATGTTAACTTCTGGAACATGAGACTGACGAATCGGTATTATATGATTAGATTCCTCAGCATTAGATTATTGGGAAGTATCACTGTAAAAACCAAAACAACAAAGAGAATAAATCCCAATCAGACACCAAGAATAATATTTATCTATATAGTTTAACATTTATAATGTGCAAAGCTAATGCTCCAGCAAACAGTGATGAAAACAACACCCCATTAATTTCTGAATTTTGTTAAAAATCCGTGCGCTTATGGAGGCTGGCATTATGTCATGTCTATTTTTGGTAATGTCTCCGGGACTAGGTGAATTGTCCTACATAGCACAAACAATTGAACAACACATTAGAGTTACCCGAATACCATTTTTTTTTTTTTATCTTTTTATTTTTTCATCTTAAAACCAAGCAAGTGCTGGTTTATAAATTACAATTCATGATGATTTCCTTGGACCTTGTCAATTGTCCACTTAGAGGAGTTCAAGTATAATTAGCACTTACTCCTTGTCCTATGCTTCCTCTAGGATACAAGTGTGGTTGAACTAGAACATGTTGATCATGCAAATTCTGTACAAAGGGATGCTTAAGAAGCATTGCTGCAGATGGTCGATCTGCAGGGTCCCTTTGTAAACATTGTTGGAGGAAATCCTTTCCCACTGAAGATAAAATTTCAGGTAGAGGCGGGGACTGGTGCAGTACCTTGAACATTGCTGAAGGCTAATAAACAAAATACCACTAGGTTATTAAATTAACAAGTACAGAAGATAACAAGCATATTAAAATGTAGATTTGGTATATCAGTGGGATGCAAATGCAAGGATATTCAAATAGCTTGCTTAGACATACGTCAAAGCAGAATATAATCAATGGGGTTGTAATGTAAAATCAAGGGAAGACCACCCAATGCTTCTAAGAGGAGAAAAAAAAGATTTTATTATAAAGTAAGAAATGCTTAAACCTTAATCCAACTCAACTTTATTGAGGGCTGATTCCTAAACCATGCAATAAAATGTAAATGTATAGCATTAAGTAGTGCTCTTTCTCATTCTTCTTTGAAGGAGAATTATTAATTGAGGCCACGCTAAAAGAAGTGAAAAAGATGAACCACCAAACTACATGCACAAGCCTTAAATCATAAAGAGTTAACAAGCATAAGAAGGTGCTCACCCCTTCAAATTCACTCCAAGGAGGTTTGCCTGTCAACATTTCAATGATGGTGCACCCTAAGCTCCATATATCAACGGCCGTGACAATGTCAGGATTGGATTCATTCTTTACGGCAGCTTTCATGACCTTCAATGGACAAATTAAAGTCAAAAGGGGCATGTCATTACCAATCTAAAACACAGTAGATGATTCGAGCAACTATATACCTCTGGAGCCATCCAGTACGGACTACCCTTCAAAGAAAGGTCATATGAATTCCCTGTCAGCTGGAATAAGCAAATTGTTCAGATATAAAGACCACCAAAAACAAGAGAAAAAGATGTTAGCTTCAACCATTATGGCAAGTTGCAACTATAAAGAAAATTAACACAAGTGAGAAGGTTAAAATGTATAGAACTTAAAAACTCACAATTTTTGCCACCCCAAAATCTGCAAGCTTGACAATGCCTGATTCGTTAACCAGCAAGTTTGCACCTTTGATATCTCTGAAAAACCAAATCAACCATTTTACCAAACTTCATAAGGGAATGCCAATCAAAATTTACTAGGAAGAAATCCAACAGAAAAATGTTCTTTAGTAGACCACCGGTTATATACAATAAAGTGTTACAACATTACTTTATAGCAAGATTCAGCTTGTGCATCACTTGTCAAAATATTGTTCTCATGAAATATAATAAGTGGCCATTCAGAGAAATAAAATAAGATAAAATGGTTTGTTTCATTAATCATCGTTGTCACCTGTGGATAGTCTTGGTACTATGCAAGTAAGCCAATCCAGAGAGAATATGCCTTGTAAAATTGCGAATCACAGATTCTGTCAAAGCTCCATAATGTTCACGCATAAATTTATTAATTGATCCAGGATGGACATACTCCATATATATATAAATATGATCTCCAACCTGAAAACACAAATGTTTCAAAAGTAAATCTAATTTACAATCACAAATATCCTTAAAATTTCATAAGGCTGCATTAGTATACTTTGGACAAGAAGTCAAGAACCAACAATTAACTCACTAGTTCACTTCCATAATACTGCACAATATTGGGGTGGTGTAGTTGACGCAGAATTCTGATTTCCTGAAAAAAGAAATTTTAAGACCAACAGCCTAAACACCATCCATTTGACAAATTTGTTAAAGTTGTTTGGCAAATGTGCACTAAACACCACCCATTTGGCAAATGCCCAAAAGAAAAACATAATCGCAATGAAAAAGGAAAGATAAAGATCTAGGGATTCAAAGTTTCTTCAGAACCTGCAATAACAGTGTAATTGACTGCAAAAATTTAGTTTCTACATTAGTCAGAAAATAAATTTTAGTGCTCTATGTGTATCATGATTGAATTGTAGTAAAAACTTAATGATTGAAAAAAATTATTTTTTGTACTATCTAGAAAATAAATCATGTTAACAAGGCTTATCTTGTAAACCCCTTATGCAATATCAATTGAGTACAAATTTGTCATCCTGGCTTTGTTTATACTTTGCTTTTCTATCTAGAAAGCAATTAGTGAATTTTTTGTGCTAGTTATCAGAAAATGGATTGGAAAACACAATATTCTAATAAAAGAAACCTTAAAAGGAAGGGAAGATGGGAAAAAGTTGAAGTTGATGCCATGATTATAAAGATTAGGAATCAACACGATATAGATGTATTCACAATGAAATTATAGGTAAAGTGTTGAAAATTCTAGTGTGAGTGATAAATAATTCAGCCCCATATGTGTTAGAAATGGGCTGAGTAAAGAACATATAAATGCAAGAACACATAATGTTTTGAGATTTTAGATTAAGATATGGTGTTGAACCCTTTGTTGGGCTCTTTAATGCAATGGGTTTTGCCATTCTCAATCACAACATAATATCCCTTAGGATGTTTCAAGTAGTTGTAATCTTACAACTATTCCTGAACATTTATGACATTAGCTTATGAATCCCATTTATAGCGGTAGTTGTTTAACTCTAATGACAATGGTAGAGCAATAGTCAGGGCCAATCAAATAGTGCTACATGGATTTGGCTCTCAGGTATATTTTTACCAAAAACTCAATATTATTGTCCCTTAGCCTTGTATTTGGACAAGATAAAAATTCACAAAGAAAAAAAAAGAACTTAGGGGAAGAACCTGCTCTAGTTGCTTTATGCACTCAGCAGACTTAGGATCATCAGGAATTAGATCCACCTCCTTCATTGCACATGAGGCTCCAGTCTCTCTGTCAGATAAACAATATAGTACATGAGTAATTATAGAAAAATGCATACTTAATAGCAGATGAATGAGTAACCAGCAGAACAATTAAATGAATTGCATACAGGTTGGTAGCATGATATACACTTCCAAAGGCGCCGCGTCCTATAAGTTTTCCTTTCTGCCATTGACCTTTTGTTGAAGGCAGATTTTCTGTAGTGTGATGCATGGTACTTGATTGATGCATGATAGATAATTGTGCTGATGCTGAAGCTCTAGGAGGAGAGGGTAACGGATGAGCATCAACATGGTTATTTTCAGGCCACACCCTAGACAAAAATTTATGGTGCCGAGATCCCTCTTTAATTTTAGGATTGAGGTAACAACTGAGGCTCATTGGGCAATGAATAGGAGAATGGTCTGGACTACGAACGATTTTAGCTGGTAACATTTTCATATTGTCATTAACTTCTAGAGGAAAATTGATGATAGGATCAAAGAAATCTGCATTGCTTGATCTATGTGGACTAGTAAAAGGACTGGTAACTGCACTTGTGGTCGCACTCTTGGCACTGGCAGCAACATGCAAGCTCAAGTTGGAAATACTTTCACAGTCATCATCATGAGAGACTTTTTTGGGTCTGAGGGTTTTACATGAACTATTGCCTGCATTAACAACAGATACATATGAAGGTAAAGGATGCCCAATACTTCAACTCTCAAGGCATAACACAGTAATGGAGAAAGAAATAACCTATCAAGATTTTTGCGGCTGGAATATGCACTCTCATATTATATTTTGCTTTAGCAACAGAAGGATCTAAAGAGGATCTATCCAAATTGTATGAATGTTTTGTATTTATCATTCCATCATGATCCACTGTCTTCCTGACAATTTTTTAAGGGAAAAAAATTACTGCAACTAATCAACATGTGGAATACTATGAAGCCGAAGTGCTGATTCTGTTGAAAGCCAATAACTAAAATACAAATCCAAATCATTGCTTGCATAGACAAGTAATATTTTATATGCTCATATTAAATCAAGTTCAACAGAACAAATCTCATACAAAAATCAAAATTAAGAAGAAGAAAAAAAAAACACATCAATAACAGTTGATTCAAGTAATAAGTAGAAACTTTGGTGCATCAGATGTGACCAATTGGGACAATTTTTTTTCATATTTTGAAAAAAATTTACCACTTTTGAAAAAAAAAAAATCCACCACATTGAATTTTTTTCTGCTTTTGGGGAAAAGATGTACCCTACATCTACCAAAGTTTTGTTCCCTACAAAAATTCTACGATGCTAGAACTGTTTGAACACCACTGCCATAGAAAACATTCTTGTTATTTAATAGTGAACACCATTCTAACACTTCACCATAAACCAATCTTAAAACATGATTCAACTAGAATTTATTTATACTTAATCACTCTACACCATTCTCTCTTTTCAATTAAGAATATTCAAAACATAATTTATATACCTCGTTTGCTGGTTGAGCCATCATTAAGCAATAAATGTAGTGTATAAAAAATGGTACTTAAGAAACAATTTTCCTTAAAAAATAACCTTTTGTGAGATATCAGTTTTGAGTCTGTATTGCACTAAAGTTTTCATTAACTACAGTATAAATCATTTTATGGGAATAACATCTATCCTTTTAAAGGATATAAACTTATATCATTTTAGATCCTAACCGTTGATTTTCGTCCATCAACTGTTATAATTTATTGGATTAAAATTATTAATTAATTAATAATAAATTTGGCCCATTAAGTTTGGCCCAATAGATTATAATCGTTGATGAACGAAAATCAACAGTTAGGATCTGAAAGGATATAAACTTATATCTTTAGAAGGATAGATTGATGTACGAAAATCAACGGTTAGTATATAAACTTATATCCTTTAGAAGGATAGATATTTTTCCCAGCATTTTAAACGATAAAACAGTTTTACCTTCGAAGAGAAAAACCTGGATTGTCTAAGGGAGAAGGAGGAAGGTGCCGGAGCTTCCTTTGCCCAGTGAGCCGCCACACCTCAACAAAATTATCGGTTTTGTCATCGCCGTCGTTTTGCTTGGTTCCAAGTTTGGGAGGCGTAGGAGGAGGCGTAGGTGGTAAAGGAAAAGAAGAAGAAACTGGTTTGCGAGAAAGCATTTTAAGAGTGTGGTGATTGTTGGAGTGGTCGTGTGAAAGTGCTAGCAAAAGCAAAAAAGGATATGCATATGCTAATGCTTCAGACTAAGTAGGCCATAGTAAAGCACAGAAACACCTACGATATTTCTTAGCACTTCGGTTTTGTTATAAAATTCCAACGAGAAAATGCCGATTGTACGGAATAATGCATATGTCAAGAACAACGGTGTTGACTTTGGGTTAAATATTTTGTTTTTAATTTATTTTTCATTGTTCGGAAGGAGCGAGTTTGAGGCTGAAACTCAAACCCACTTAATTCACATTATAAGTTGAATTGAGACTTGGGAGGATTTGGAGTCATAATATATATAACATGTGACGTGACATGTGTCAATAAATGAATACGCAATTATAGACACATGAAGTATCGTTGAGATTTCTGCATGGAATCACTTGACAAAAAATGTCCCGCTGAGTTTGAGAGCGTGACTTTGATCACGATTGAAATAAAATATATAATTTGTCAAAAAAAAGGGAAAATAGTCAATGTGCCCGATTTTGAGTAATAGTTACTCCTTTATGAAAATTAAAAAAAAAAATACAACTCATAAAACATAAAACATAAAACATTAATTATAAAGCAAAAATTATTTTTCTTATAACAGGAGATAAAGTTATTTCCTATAATCCAAAACTATACTATTTTGAGAATTGACGAAATTAATGAAAAATGTTTTGATAATTTTATTTTTGTGTTTGCTTTTTCTAAAGTTACTTCAGACAATTTTACCTAATGTTCAGTGAAACGATTCGTTTTGGGGCCGAAATCATAATGTATTTGTAATTTTAAT
The DNA here is from genome assembly GCF_033153095.1 of Gastrolobium bilobum. NCBI lineage: Eukaryota > Viridiplantae > Streptophyta > Magnoliopsida > Fabales > Fabaceae > Gastrolobium > Gastrolobium bilobum. The sequence continues at coordinate 48,539 of NW_026895216.1, read as the reverse complement.
TTATTTCAGAGTTATAATAATCTTTATCGTTTTAATTTTTTAATTCCAAAACGACATCGTTTCGGTGAATATTAGATAAAATTGTCTAAAGTAATATTAGATATTTTTTCCTCTTTAATAATCAAAATACCTTTTATTAATTCTGTAAACCCTTAAAATAACATAATTTTGAATTAAAGGAGATAATTTTATTTTTTATAAAGAGGACAAACAATAAACTCAATTATAAAAGGATAAAGATGTGAATAAAATAAATGAAACAAGTGAATGCCCAGACCGCTTCGTTTCCAAAGGGGTCAAAGACTATGTCAGTCACATTCACATTCACATTCAAAAGTTCACTGCATAACACTGCTTGGGCATGTACAAGGCCACACTTCGGCCCAATAGTAAAAGGCCCATCGTAACTAGTTCCGCAGACCGAAGCCCAAAAGTGAAAGAAATGCGCAAACCCTATCTGTTTTTAAGATTGCAATGTCAAGACACAACTTAGGTCGGAGCCCGCGAAATTCATGACCGGCGGGAAAACTTGATCGCCGGAATCGGCATGCTTCGTCGGAGTCTATGAAACTGAAACCATTCCGTCGTCTTTCGTCAATATTTTCTTTTTCTCCGCAAAGATGTTTTCCCTTCTCCACGTCCTTAACTCCAAATCACCCCAGATCATCACACTCCTTCGACGACGTCGTTCCTCGTAGCAGCGCCGTTTACAGCCACGCCCTTAAATTCCAGCGTCCCATGACTATTAACTGGCGCCCACAACTGGAGAACACCGCTAGCTTCATTGGGACCGTGACGCGCGAACCGAAGCGCGTTAACTTAAAATCCAATAAGTTTAGTGTTCACACCGTGCTGAAGGTTTCAAGATCCAAAGAACCTAATAGCTCCTCCTGCAGGTGCGTTTCTTTTTCTTTCGTTTTTTTTCAAATTGCTTTGTTTTGGGAGTTTGTAACCTGAGCAATGTTTTGCTGTGCGCTTTGTTACTAGGGTGCTTCTGATGATGTCGGACTGTGTAGCAGAATTTGCTTCAAAACACTTGAAACCAAATGATTTTATTTATGTTTCAGGTTGTTTGGGGTCTTACACTAAACCTGATGCCAGTGGAAACCTCCAATTGAACTATAAGGTGCATCACTTTTTCTTTTCTTTTCTTCTCTTTTATGTTGGGGTTATTATCTTTTCAATTTTCAATTTTCAATTTTCAATTTCCAATTTTGGTTATATTGGTATACCATGTATCATGTGTATTTATGCTCTAGCTTCTTGTTTGAATTGTGCTCTGCCCTGAATGTATTATTCTTGTGTACTAGGATGAAAATTGAACTCGTCATAATTTTTGCTCTGAGTCTCAACTCCTTGACTAAATCTAACGATTACTACATTTTCGTTTGAGTCTTTAAATGTTGAACTTTCCGATATGAAGCTTTTCATTTCTTCTCTTTTTAGTTTTTCTTTTTTGGGTTTTTTTAAAAGCTAGTTTCAAATTATGATTATATCATTATTACAAGTTTGTACTCGTGGTTTAGCTATCATGATACTTTCATAAGTCTTCTGGATAACTATCATATTTAGTGCGTGTTTGGATTGGCTTATTTTATGCTAAAACTTAAAAATAACTTTTAATCAAAATCATTTTAAGAAACCTTGTGAAAAAAAGGAAAATAAAAAACAATTTTCTCCAATAATTTAAGCAATTCCAAGATGCTATTAGATGGTCAATATCCTCTTGCTCGATAGATTTTTTATCCCCTATCATATAGTTAAGCTAAAGGGGGCGAATCAGAGCAGTGGTAAAACTGTTCCTTTATGACTGAAAAGTTATAGGTTCGAATCCAAGAAACAGCCTCTTTGGGATAATGCTGCGTACAAGGATTTCCTTCACCCCACACTCGCTAGTCGGGTTTAACGGGGAGTGATTTCTTTTTTTATCATATAGTTAAGCTAACATTTCACGTCAAAATGTCCCTCTTTTGCCTATTGCTTCATCATGTTGAGAGTTTGTCTTAGATTTTATGTCCAAGCGTGTAAAATCCTATCCTTGAAAATCTATTAATGTCATTCATTTTCTCGCAATTTTTCATTTATCTATATACTTTTTTTTTGAGAGTGGATCCTCTTATGTTACAAAATCACATTAACTTTTTGCGTCTATCTCTCTCTTCACGTGCTTTAAATAGGTGAGATCCAATTACACTTTGTCAACATTAATGAAGAGAGAGAGAGAGATATACAAAACTATCACATAACCCTCTCATTTGAAATTTTAACATGATAGGATTCGTTCCCATTTTTTTTTACTGTATCATGTGATATCGTTCTCTCTTTATGTGTGTGTATAAACTTAGCATTTATTTCTCTACAGCTACATGTGAAGGAGTTAAATTTTGTTGCTCAAAGGCTAGGGCATCAAGAGCACAAGAAGTTAGATTCCATTGAAGGTATGTTTGGTTTCTCATATTCATAGAAAGGCTGAGGGCAGTTGTTTTCTTTGGTTATCCTCCTTGTTTGGAAGTACTCAAAAAAATTTCTCAAGTAGTTGGTAATGTTAAGACGAATTATTCTCATCCAAAATATTTTTCTAGCATGAACAAATGGAGATGAATATTTGTTTTCTTTTGATAGAAGAACAAATTTTATTCGAGTCAGAAAAGAGAAAAAGTACAGATATTTCGGAGGTGACTATTGATTTAGTACATATAGTGAGTTCTGTGGAAAAGGAATCTCAGCAAAATCTGATGTGATTTTATGCATATAAGTAATCAATTTTTAAAGAAGTATTATTATTAAATGAGTTGTCATTATGCACTTCAAGCCATTGAAATCTGGCTACCTACAATTTGGGATAAATTAATATGTTGTTCTCGTTTTCATATTCCTTACTATGTTGTTCTTGCTTTCATATTCCTTTATAGATATTTGCTTACACCAGGGAACAGGCTTAATTTTCATTCTTGACAGAGTTGGTTCTAGAATTTTTGTGGTTACTGGATTGATCTTAAACTCATTTGTTCTCAATTTTTCATTTTTTTCCCCCTGTGCTTGTGTATGTTCTTATTCTTCTCATCTTAAACAAATATAGCTGAAGTTGGCATTCAAAAAGATCAAAATCGGCTTCACCTATGGCAAGTGTTTTTCACCAATCCACATGAGTGGTGGGATCAAAGAAAGCGCAAGTTAAATCCAAAACAGCCTGATTTTAAGCACAAGGATACTGGTGAAGTTCTGTGGCTGAGCGAATATGATCCTCCATGGGTTAAAAGACAACTTCAATTGCTTGACTCAAAAATTGCAGGAGGAGGACCTTTTGTTCGTCGTTCTCGTGTCTCCAATTGGGTTTATGATGAGTAGCCGAAAGCAAAAAAAAAAAAAAAAGACGATTATGGTAATGGACGCTTACTTTGTACTTATGATTACCATTTAGAACGAAGTTTACAACATAGTGAACTTGTTTATAATTTATGTAAGGGAATGGAAGTCACTATGATTATGATAGTGTCACTATTCTCTAGGCAACGCATCTCAGCTGTAAGAAAGTTTAGCTAGCTCGATAATTACTCAATTGCCAAAAGAAAGAAGAAATGTTGATAATTTGTATATTCAGCTGGTTGTACGGCTACCCCATGTATCATATTGGTATAGACACACGCAAGCAAAGGGTTATGTTTATATACTCTGAGCTCTCGGTGCTTTGGTTATGTTTGGAAGTTTTGAACGGGTGCAGTGAAGATTTTCAAATGAAAGGGAAGTGAAAAGTGTTTCTTTTCATTTTTCGGAAATTGAATATAACTTTTCACATTATGAATTCTTGGGCTTGAGCTATGTTAAAGCATTTGAAATTGACCTCGAACATTATGGTAGATGGTCCTTTGGCCAGGGACAAAATGTGAACCTACCTACCCACCAACACAATGCTCTAATGTACTATGTGTCATAAGGGCAAGTTTTATGCTATCAAGATTGCCACATGGGTAAATAAATAGTTTTATGCTATCAAGATTGCCACAGCGTCACAAGGCGGAGCTCTTTAAATTGGCGTTTACTTTTCTGATGATTACTTCTGAGCCTATTATGGAAATCCTAAAGGGTGCCATGCCATGACATGGGTGTATTGAGTTTGAACTTTGAAGAGAGCGTTTATCTAAAAATCCTAACTCCTAAGTGAGGTTGAACGATCCATCTCGGATCAATGTTTAGGGAGCTTTTGCACTCGTGTATGATACGGTCTGGAATTAGTGTTACCTAAAAAACCGTCCACGTTAATTTGACTGATACGTAGTCTACTTCTGTTACCTAAGTTTTCTGAAAGAACATGCTTCTCTTTTAGAAAATAAGGACATGCTTTTTTGATGCGAGGAAAAAGCAATAAGAGGCTTTTTGGTAATGTCCTTTCCTTTCTTTTTGGTTTCATTTTTTAGGATAATTAAAGATATCGCTTTCATTCTGTTTTATTTTTAAAATGCACTAAACATAAAATAAAACTCATATATTACTTTTTATAGTTTAACACTTCCTGCCAAATGTTAGGTAAGTAACTTGCTTTTGCAAGGAATGTGAAATAAAGGCCGAGATAAATTAAGCTGCAATGACGGCTATCTACAATTATGGAGTTGTGGTTTTTCTTTCTCTCTTGAATACTAATTTGGTAACTTAAAACGGGCATTTCTATTTAAACAAAAACCACATACATGCAGTCGGTCTGAGCATCAATAGGATGTAAATAGGTTAGACTTGTAAAAAAATTTAGATTTGACTTAGCCTGTTAGCCTAAGTATATCCAAATTATAAATTTGACCTGATTTTATTTAAAAAAAAAAATTTTTGGCTTAGGCCTGTTAGCTTGTTTAAGCTTATTAAATATTTCATAATTAAAAAAATAATTAAAATAATATTATTTTATTATTTAAAATTATTAAAATAATAATTTTATTTAATTTAAATAAAATAAATAATATAATATAGGCCGACTTGTAGACTTATAGGTCCAACATGTACACAAAAAGCCTATGGTCTATTTTTTAAATAAATTTTTTTAAAAGGCTAAGCTTGTTCTATTTAACTATTTATAATAAGTTAGGCCATAGACCTCTAAGCACCTGGTTGCTACTTGCTACTGTGGAGTACAATAGAGAAGTTCGCTTCTGATTGGTTAAGACCAGTATATCGACACTTATAGAGGTGGTAATTTAAATCAAACCATCAAATGGGAAATTTGTAATTAAGATCATATTGTAATTTTTTTAATTAAAGATGTTCAATTTTTATTTACACTATTTATTTATTTGGATAAATTTATCATTTATTGAACTTTTAAAATGATAAAAGTTATACCATCTTAGTATCTTTAAGTATAGAACCTATGATAATTTATTTCTTTTTCTTCTTTCACAAGGATTTTATGCTATTATATTTTAATTTATTATTTATGTTTATTTATATTTAAAATATAAAAAAATTAATTATTTATGCGCCTACTTTAGTGCCCATTTGTTTGTGTTTTTTCTTTTTGTTTTAAAAAATAAAACATATTTAAAAATTTTAAGATAATTAATAAGTTTTTTTATAAAAAAAATCTGTAAATCTTAGTTTTAGTATACTTCTCAAAATAAAAATGACTTCCAAAACATTTTAAAAACATCATAAAACTATTTGTTTAAAAAAATTATTCAAACAAAAAGTTATTAAATCATACTCTTAATTAATTTCGCAATTGTTGTAAAACAAAAGTAACTAGGCGAAAGATAAACAAAAAAGGGAAGAACTGTAAGAGAATATAATAACTTTATTTTTCAATTTTAGGAATCTCACGAAATTTAAGTTTGTCATTTTAGTAAGATACAAAACACTTAGTTAAAAATATGTAACAAGGAAAATAAAATAAAAATGAGAATAGACATTTTACGTGTGAGAATTTAAAATTTTATATGCTACCCCGTTTGCATCAATCCTTAGAAATTCGTTGATAATCATGATGGGTGTGTGATGCTTATTTCTTTTTTCTTTTTTCTTTTTCCTCTTTATTTTGTCTGTTTTGGGGGGTCCACATAAAGCAATTTACACAAAGCATTCAACTTTAGTTAGCTCTGTGGGCTTAACGACATTATCAATTTATCATCAACTAAAGTCACAAAATCCAACCTACTAAAAAAAAAAAAAAAAAGTCACAAAATCCACTGAGAATTGAATGTATTTCGAGTGCATACGAAGACCATTAAGTCAAGGTGAATGGACATCACATAATTAACTTTTTGACCCGAAATCTCTGCCAGATTAGTAAGGAATTTTTTTTTTTTGGAAACAAGATTAGTGAGGAGTTTAATGTGAATGGACATCACATAATTAACTTATCAGAAAATGTTTAGGTATATCTCATGATCAAACCCTCACATAATTAACTTATCAGCAAGTGTTTAGGTATATCCCATGATCAACCTTCATAATGACATTTCAGATTTGAAAACGATCCGTTTTCAGTCTTTTTGTCTCAGTAAATCTTGAGGTTGGCGGGGGGCATAGTGGTCATTGTAGGCGTCAACGAGCCTCTTTTGGAGTTGACGTTATCTCTAACTATCAATGAATGAGCTTCCAGGAGCGGTCGTTGTACATGGGGAACATGATCCAACTTATAAGTTCTATGAACCTAAAGAATGACATCCTTTCTTGATTGTTATTGGAATATACTCACTTCGTTTTATTTGCAATCTGGTGGAATTTTTATTTTTATTTTTTTGAGTAAACACCATTTTTAGTACCTGGCAATATCTACGAAGTCCTTTTCAGTCCCTGACAATAAAAAAGGACCAAATTGGTCCCTAAAAGTACTAGAAAAGGGTCACTCTACATATTTGGGAGTTGACATAAGGACTAACATGACCCTTTTTTTGTAATTTCAGGGACCAATTTGGTCCTTTTTTATTGTCAGGGACTAAAAAGGACTTCGTAGATATTGACAGGGACTAAAAAGGGTGTTTACTCTTATTTTTTATATCGACCTAATTACCTTTTGAAGAGGAGAATTGTTTTTGGTATTCCTTTAAGTTTCAACTCTTTGAGTCGATTATAAAACTATTCCGAGTTGAAATTTAGTTAGAGTTAAAGCTTTTCACTCTTCAGACAAAATATATTTGGCGGAATCAAATTCAAATTTTTTTTCACTCTATTCAATCTCTATTAGAGTTACAAAGTGGAACTTTTACTAAAGGATTCCCTTTTTTTGGAATATTTTTAGGGCTAGCTAATACTAGAAAGTCGAAACGTCCTGTTATATATTATATATATATATATATATATATATATATATATATATATATATATGAGGTACACCATCTAGCATTAAAAAAATCAGTGTTATCAACCCGAAACCCGGTGAATCGATCATCTGATCGGTTCGAGTTAAGTAGTAGACCAACCATATATTAAACCCGATGAAAACCGATTTAAACCAATCGGGTTTTATCGAAACTGGTGACCCGATCAAGTCATCAAAATCGAAGGGTCATGCAATTTTATTAAAAAAAAAAAACTAAAAACCAAAATTGTATCGTCTCGTCTTAAAAAAAGTGTGCAACTCCTTTTAAAAATATTTGTAATTTTGTTTGCTAAAAGTATATTCTCATATAATAATCTCAAATTTCAGTTTCAAAAACTGAAATAATTTGTGAAATTGTAGATTAAGAGAATGTAACATATGAATTCTTTTCAAATCCATTTTTATAGGAATAGATGTTGATAATTGTCTTATACTTATTAAAATGGTTATTTGAAAATATTTGATAGAAAAATTATAGCTATGACAACGTTGCTGAAAATACCTTCCCTTCTCTTCTTTTGCTAAATACGATGCAAATTAACAATAAATATGTGACATTCGAGTCACATGACGAAAAGAATAACAATAAAAAATAAAAAAGCTAACACTTTATCATTTTAGTTGAGTCGTTTCTCCTTTCTGAGACATGCAAATGAATCTTCTGTATCTAACAAACATGATAAGTGTTAAGGTAAAAAAAAACTTTCACGGAACAGACAGGAATATACCATAAAAATAAATAAAAAAATAAAAAAACAGAGCAAGGGTATTATAGTCAAATCACGAACCCATCAGTGACAGGTATTAGTACTATAAGACTAAGAAAGGAAAAGGAAGCTACGTGAAGCATACTCAGTTAGTTAGTGGGGTGGCGGCAGAGGGCGGAGACAATGGCCCTGAATGACTTCTTCGCCGGCGAGATTGCGACGGAGCTTCTGAAAATGCTTATAAGCATATCTCGCAAGTCCCTTCTATGTAGAACAAGTGCTGATCAACTCATAACTTATATTAGCGAATTACTCCCAACCATTGAAGAAATCAAATACTCCGGCGTGGAACTCCCGGCTCAGCGCCAGTCACAGCTCGATCGTCTCTCGGAGATTCTGCGCTCCGGCGTGGAGCTTTCCCACAAGGTTCTCTCTTCTAGCCGGTGGAACGTGTACAAGAACTTGCAGCTTGCGAAGAAGATGGAGAAGCTTGAGAAGAACGTGTCAAGGTTCATGCAGGGTCCCATGCAGGCTCATATATTGGCTGACGTGCACCACACCCGGTTCGAGATGGCCGAGCGGTTCGACCGTGTCGACGCCTCGTGCCGGAGGTTGGAGCAGTACTTTGGGGCCATGAAGATTGGGGTTGGTGGTGGAGGGTGGGTTGAGGAGGCTGTGAGGAGTATGGAGAAGGATGAGACTTGGGTTGAGGGTAGTTTTGGGAATTTGGGTGTGGGTTTGGCTTTGGGGAAGAAGAAGGTTATGGATATGATTATTGGAAGAGATGATGCTTGGGTTGTTGGGATTTGTGGGATTGGTGGATCTGGTAAGACCACTCTTGCAAGAGAGGTCTGTAGAGATGATCAAGTTCGAAGTAAGCAATCAACAACACTTTCCTTTTTCATCTTCTTTATTAATCTTTGATGTATTAGATAGTAATTTATATCTTTAAATATATCATTGATTATTTAACTAATTCGGTTCAAGCATAATTGGGCTTGTTATATATAGACGGTTTTACTCGAACTCGAGATATCTGATTAAAAGGAACAAGCTCCTTACCACTTGAAATAATAATGGTTATAGGTTAAATTTTTATATTATATCTTTATATGTATGTTTCTTAGTATCACATTAGATGATGACACTTCATTGTTTAATTCTTGGCATTGATATTGCAAAACTGCAGAATTATTGTTGGTGGGTGCGTTTCAAAAGTTTTTAATTTTTAAGAGTTTGTTTTTGCAGGTTATTTCAAGGAGAGAATCTTGTTCCTGACTGTCTCACAATCCCCAAATGTGGAGCAGCTCAGGGCAAAGATTTGGGGGTATATTATGGGGAACGAAAGCTTGAATGCAAATTATGTGGTTCCCCAGTGGATGCCACAATTTGAATACCGAAGCCAAGCTCAAATCCTGATTGTTCTTGATGATGTATGGTCACTGTCCGTGCTAGAGCAGCTTGTCTTTAGAATACCTGGTTGCAAATTCGTTGTTGTGTCCAGATTCAAATTCCCAACAATTTTAACTGCAACTTATGAAGTCGAATTGCTGAGTGAAGAGGATGCCTTGTCTTTGTTCTGTCACCATGCTTTTGGACAGAAATCAATCCCTTTTGCTGCAAATGAGAATTTAGTCAAGCAAGTAATGATTTGAAGTTGTGAATTTTGTCCCTGCACATTATTGATTGAGTAGTTTATCTGACATACAGTGCTATATGGAGCTTCTTTGCTCACACCTTATTTGCTGTTTTTTTGTATCAAATGATGGCAAACAGGTTGTGGCTGAGTGTGGAAGGCTTCCTTTGGCTCTTAAAGTGATTGGAGCTTCTTTGCGAGACCAAACTGAAATGTTTTGGTTAAGTGTTAAAAACAGGCTATCTCAAGGCCAAAGTATTGGGGAATCCCATGAAATCAATTTGATTGAAAGAATGGCAATTAGTATCAATTACCTACCAGAGAAGATCCAGGAGTGCTTCTTGGACCTTTGTTCATTTCCTGAGGATAAAAAAATCCCTCTAGACGTTCTCATCAATATGTGGGTTGAAATCCATGATATTGATGAAGCGGAAGCTTTTGCTATTGTTGTTGAGCTCTCAAACAAAAATCTCCTCACCTTGGTGAAAGAGGCACGGTATGCAACTTGGAAGCATTTTTTTACTGGTTTTGATAGTTAATTTTCTTTGTTTTGCCAGTTGCAACAATAACCAATAGCATTATTGTAAAACCCTTGTTATATTTTTATCTTTCAGTGCTGGAGGCATGTATAGCAGTTGCTTTGAGATTTCTGTTACTCAACATGATGTTCTGAGAGACCTTGCTCTTAACTTGAGCAACCGTGCGAGCATTAATGAACGTAGGCGATTGGTAATGCCAAAACGACAGAATGGACTCCCTAAAGAGTGGTTTAGATACAAGCACACACCATTTGAGGCTCAGATTGTTTCAATTCACACAGGTATATATGCCAATCCCTCTCTAAAATGCCCTTTAAACTTTTTCCTTCCTTGTTCTACCATTCATCTTTGTGATGAATTATCTATTGCAGGTGAAAAGAAAGAAGTGGACTGGTATAATCTGGAGTTTCCTAAGGCTGAAGTACTGATTATTAATTTCACATCCAGTGAATACTTCTTACCACCCTTCATTGATAGAATGCCAAATTTGAGAGCACTAATAGTGATAAACTATAGTGCATCATACACTTGCCTTCACAATGTTTCAGTTTTTAAGAATCTGTCAAACTTGAGAAGCCTCTGGCTTGAAAAAGTTTCCACCCCTCACTTATCAGGCATTGTCTTGAAAAACTTGAGCAAATTGTTTATAGTCCTATGCAAGATTAATAACAGTCTAGAGGGGAAAGAGACAGACCTAGCCCAAAATTTCCCTAACCTCTCTGAGCTCACTCTTGATCACTGTGATGATGTAACTGAGTTGCCCTCAAGCATTTGTGGAATAAAGTCACTCCACAACTTGAGTCTCACAAACTGCCACAATTTGAACCAACTTCCTGTTGAATTAGGCAAACTAAGATCTCTAGTGATCCTCCGTTTATATGCTTGTCCAGATCTGAAAACACTTCCTCCTAGCATCTGTGACATGGTTAGATTGAAGTATATTGACATATCTCAATGTGTTAACCTTGCATCCTTCCCTGAAGAGATTGGTAAATTAGTAAGCTTGGAGAAGATCGACATGAGGGAATGCTCCATGATTAGGAGTGTACCAAAGTCTGCAGTGTCATTGCAGTCTCTGCGACTTGTAATTTGTGATGAGGAGGTTTCTGGGATTTGGAAAGATGTTGAGAAGGCCAAGCCAAATGTCCATATTCAAGTATCAGAGCAATACTTTGATCTGGACTGGCTTAAAGAGTGAAAATGGAAATTATCTTGAAGGGGTGAAAATTATGACACAATCTTTTTGCTAGTGTGAGGTACCATACCACAACTTGTGTCATTTCAAATGCCAAGTTCCTAAAGTTCATCAAAGAATGCAAGTATCAAATGGTAAACACAATCCTGATTTTGTACCTTAGTCATTCATCAATACTTGAATATCTCTGTGTCTCTGCTATGCTCATAGCTAGAGCTGCACTTTCTTTTCTATCATTTACGGGTTACAGCTGTAGCCTATATATGCCACGGTTTGCAGTGGCAAATGATTTGTATGTGCTTAGTTAGATAAAAAAAGGGTGGATTGAATAACGTCGACAAAAAGATTTTAGATATTACTCTTGCTAATAATGCTTAATTGATAAATTATTTGTAAGTAATTATTGTATCTTTGTTGAAACTAATAACATACCCTACTCTTAGAATCACATACCTTCTCTTTTCTAAACTTTTGCTTCCTAAAAAAAATGTTTTCATTTTTTCACAGGAAAGTAAATTTCGATTTGATCAAAAGATAAAGTAACCAAAGTAAAGATAAAGTTAAAAAAATAAACAAAATAAATAAAAATGCTTTGTTTCAGTTTTCCCCCTTGCGACGTCTTTAGATAAATCAGCTCTGGTAATGAGTTGTTTTAAATAAATTAGCTGTTGAGATATATAAAAGTCTCCCCCAACAGCTTAAATTTTTTGGTTAAATTGGTTCTTTATATTAGCATAAATATTTTAAGGAAATATATGCATATGTGGCGGGAAAAAAAATCCGTCACATGGAGCAAAAATAGAGTGAATCCATCATTTAATTATTTCTCTCTCTTTATGGGTTTATTTCTCTTTGATTTATTTTATATGGCAGACTTTTTTTTCTCTGCCACAAATACAGAAATGATATTCTCACATTTTAATTGTAATAAGTTTTCACTCTTTTACGTATGGGCTTAAGTTTTCTATAATTGTGGCCGAAAACAAATTGTTTGCGCCACAAACCAAAAAAATGGACCCATAAATTTATTTAAAAACAAAAAACAATGTGAGAGCGGTGGCAAAAAAATTTCTCCAGTCGATGTAGAAATGATTTTCTTTTTATGTTCCTATATTTATTTATTTTCAATATCACTCGATTAAAATTTCATAAACAGGAAAAAATGATAAAAGTTAATTAAAATTATAATCTAAAGATGTTAAAATAAATAAGATAAACATGAAAAAAAAGACAACTAAAATATCTTATCCTTGAACAAATATGTTCTTGCATGTCACGCGTCATAAGTAGAAAGTTAGAAATTTGCTACTTACTTTAAATTAGAAGAAATAATCATTTGCGGACTCTGGACCTGTTTGAAATGATTTTTGTTTTTATTTAAAAACTCTTAATTTTTTTATTAAAAAAAACAAAAATAAAAACTGGTTTCAGGAACTTGTTTGAAAAAACAATAGATAAAAAATATTGTTTGGATAAATAATTTTTTAGTCACTTTAAAAACCAAAATATTAAGGGAATACCTGTGGTGGATGCCTTCGTAGTTCGTACAATGTACATGCCTTAGCAAATAAGCGTTTCACAACTCATGGAAAGTGTTAATCTAAGCAAAATTTGATACCAAAAACCTGATTAAACTGGAAACACGAGCAAAAGCTTGAAGTTGCTGGCATCACTTGCAGTGGGTTGAGAATGATGCTAATGACAGTGCCCCATTCCATTACCATGATAAGGAGAAGAAAGAGACGTAAAGCATTTTCTATTTTTATTTTTTTTAGTTTTTTAAGAGAATAGATTATTCTATCTATTTTTTTAATTACCTTATTTATCACTCTTTAGTATTGTTAGATCAGAATTTTAACTAATCTTTATTATTTCTTTCTCTTTATCTCGAGATGTTGGAGATTGATAACTAAGTTAAGTATAAATAAAAGTGTATAAATTACTATTAAGTAGTATTTGATTGGGAAGAAGTGTAAATTTTGATGACTAACTGAACGTGGGTATCTATCATAACCACGTTTGGTTGAAGGTTTTGAGTTGATTTTCCCATCTAAGAGTGTTGGCTAGCAAACGAGGAAGATGACCAAAAATTGGAGAAAGGCACTGTTGAGAAAGCCGTTTGACCATGTGAAATTGTAGAACAAAATCGGATAAATTGGAGAAGAGCATTGTTGAGAAAGCCGTTTGACACATTATTTATTGTGGTTCGAAAGATGTAATAAAACGTAGGTGTTTTTACGAGGATATTTTTGTAATTTCATTAAATTTTTCCATCAATATTTTATCTTCAACCAAACCCATTCAGAAATTTAATTCAATTTTTATGATAAAATTTTGCCCACCAAACAACTTTTTTACAACTTTCCTATCTAACTCATTTTTCCTCCAGATCCCTAGTATTTACATTTCCTTAATATTTAAAAATTTCTCCCCAACCAAACACTACCTTACTGCAAATATTTTTACACTTTCAAGAATTAAAATAAAAATAAAACTTTTTCAAAAAATAATTTTATAAAATATAAAACAAAAGTTACAATAGGACCTAGGTCTAGCCTGTTTCTATTTTTTAAAATTGAAAACAGTTTTTAAAATTAGAGAAAATTTAAAAAAAAAAAACCTATAACTTTCCTAATAATTGTTTATCCCCTTCTCAAAATTTTGAATCATTTATCCCCTTGCCTTAAATTTTATTTATCATTTACCCCCTAAGTGAGGGGGGTAAATGATAAAAAAAAAATTAAATAAAGGAGTAAATGATTCAAAAAAAATTGTGAGGAGATAAGTGATGGGATTTTTGAAATTTTTCCTTAAAACTATAACGAGCAAAGCCTAATAATTAAGAGTATAAATAGGTTAAGCGATCCATGATCATGTTTAAGTTAAATTTGACCTATTATATTTAGTAAAATAAAATCGGTTTGGACCTTAAAAAATCCGTTTAAAAAATTTCTTTTACAAGTCTTGGCTTGTAATTTTTTTTTAAATAAACCATTTATTTTAATAAAATAAAGAAAAATATTATTTAAATAATTTCGAATAATAAAATAATTTTAATTTTTTTAATTCTTGAAGGTGTAATAACCTTAAACAAGCTAACAAGTCTACGCCACCTTTTATTTTCTCAATAGAGGCCAAATCAGATTTATACGTTAACTTGTATCAATTAATTGAATATGTCAGACTTAAAATACTTTGTTCAAACTTCACCTATTTAAAGTAAATTCCAACTCTGTCGAGCCCATTTACACTTCTAACAACGAGCCCATTTACACTTCTAACAACATCTTAATTCGTAGGACAAAAGATCATTTGAAAGAAAAGGAAAGGAATTTAATGGGTGAATTCTTATGATGGGCACACAACAATTTGGCAAAATAGTTTGGTACTACAATTTAAGGCTTTAATGCTTCTACAATGAATATAGATAAGTTATATACATTTATTCTCAAAACGACGTCGTTTTAGATTGAAAGATTAAAAAAATATAATTATAAAGATTATTATAACCTTAAAATAAGTTATAATTATAAAAATACATTGATTTTTACCTCAAAATGACATCATTTTGAGCTTAATATAAATAATTTATCGATATTTATTAAAAAAAAAAACCAACCCACAATTTAATAATAGGAATCTATGATATACCCACTTTCCTACAAAATTACAAATATCAAGTAGCATTAAAAAAAGGGATTTGGATCCTCTCAAGTTTAAAAGTGATCATATGGTTTGATCACAATTACTCATTGATGACGAGATAAGAGAAAAAAAAATTTAATTAAGTGATTGTGATCAAACCATATGATCACATAATCATTTAAAATTATTTGATCATATTATTTGATCACAACTATTTTTAAAATTTAAACATAGAGAAACCAAATTCAAAAAAAAAAACATTTATCGTAACCTAAAATAAAGGTGATAAATTCATTTATAAACTTTTTTTTTACATACTTACAAACTATATTATGTTTGACTAGTAATACTGTCAAGTGTGTATTACCGGTCAACACGTGTAATTTGTAAATAAAACATTTTTAATATTTTTTTTTGTGCGGTTTTCTTTTTTGCTATATTGTGACGTGGTAGAGCGCTAACACGGAAGAGTGACCATTTTGTCACACTTGGCAAAAAAATTTACCAGACTGCCACGCCAACAGTAAATTTTACCAAAATGCCACGCTGCACCCTTAGCCGTCGTTGAAGAAGTCTGAAAATATAACAAATTCGCATTATCTTAATCTTAACTCTTAATTATTTTCAGACTTCTTCAACGACGGCTAAGGGTGCAGCGTGGCATTTTAGCAAAATTTACTGTTGGCGTGTCATTCTGATAAATTTTTTTGCCAAATATGACAAAATGGTCACTCTTCCAGCTAACACCCTGTTTGACCTGTCGGTTGAATCTTAGTTCCCATCTTACCATCATTTAAAACGAATTCTGACAAACGAGGTTAAGGTAATAAAAAGTCACTCACAGTAGTAACCTGTAAGCAAAATTGTAGCATCAAGCAAGGGTATTATAGTAATTAACGTATGACCGCTATAATATAAGAAAGAAAAAAAAGGACAACAACAAGATGGGGACGTGAAGAGAGAAACAAGCATAAGCATAAGCATAAGCATAAGCATAAGCATAAGTAGTAGGTGGTGGCGGAAGAGGGCGGAGACAATGGCCCTGTTGGACTTCTCCGGCGAGATCGCCGCCGATATATGGAAGACTCTGGTAACCATTTGCCGTAAGACTATTCAGTGCAGAGCAAGCGCAGAGCAACTCATAACCTATGTCCGCGAACTCCTCCCCACCATAGAAGAAATCAAATACTCCGGCGTTGAACTTCCGGCGCCGCGGCAGTCGCAGCTTGATCGCATCTCGGAGGTCCTTCGCTCCGGCGTGGAGCTTTCCCACAAGGCACTCTCCTCAAGCCGGTGGAACGTGTACAGGAACTTCCAGCTTGCGAAGAAGATGGAGAAACTTGAGAAAACGGTTTCAAAGTTCTTGCAGGTTCCCATGCAGGCTCATATATTGGCTGACGTGCACCACACCCGGTTCGAGATGGCCGAGCGGTTCGACCGGGTTGATGCCTCGAACCGGAGGATGGAGCAGTACTTAGGTGCCATGAAGATTGGGGTTGGTGGTGGAGGGTGGGTTGAGGAGGCTGTGAGGAGTATGGAGGATGATGAGACTTGGGTTGAGGGTAGTTCTGGTAATTTCAGTGTAGGTTTGGATTTTGGGAAGAATAAGGTTTTGGATATGATTGTTGCAAGAGATGATGTTTGGATTGTTGGGATTTGTGGGATTGGTGGATCTGGTAAGACTACTCTTGCAAGAGAGGTTTGCAGAGATGATCAAGTCCGAAGTAAGCAATCAAAAAAAACACTTTCCTTTTTCATCTTCTTTTATTAATCTTTGATCACTTAATTTACTATGTGGGGTTATGGATCATGTTAGTTTTTATGTAATCAAATTGCTGTGTTTTTTGCAGGTTATTTCAAGGAGAGAATCTTGTTCTTGACTGTCTCACAATCCCCAAATGTGGAGCATCTCAGGACAAAGATTTGGGGTTATATTATGGGCAACGGAAGCTTGAATGCAAATTGTGCGGTTCCGCAATGGATGCCACAATTTGATTGCAGAAGCCAAAGTCAAATCCTGATTGTTCTTGATGATGTATGGTCACTCTCTGTGCTTGAGCAGCTTGTCTTTAGAATACCTGGTTGCAAATTCGTTGTGGTATCCAGATTTAAATTCCCAACAATTTTTAATGCCACTTATGAAGTGGAATTGCTGAGTGAAGAGGATGCCTTGTCCTTGTTCTGTCACCATGCTTTTGGACAGAAATCAATCCCTTTAGCTGCTAATCAGAATTTGGTCAATCAGGTAATGGCTTGAAGCTGTGAACTTTTTCCCTTTACATTGATTGAGTAGTTTCTTTAAAATACAGTGTGCTATATCAAGCTTCTTTGCTCACCTTCTTTGTTGTTTCTTGTATCCAACGGCTAACAGGTTGTGGCTGAGTGTGGAAGGCTTCCACTGGCTCTAAAAGTTATTGGAGCTTCTTTGCGAGACCAGACTGAAATGTTTTGGTTAAGTGTTAAAAACAGGCTATCTCAAGGCCAAAGTATTGGGGAATCCTATGAAATCAATCTGATTGATAGAATGGCAATCAGTACTAATTACCTTCCAGAAAAGATCAAGGAGTGCTTCTTGGACCTGTGTTCGTTTCCTGAGGATAAAAAGATTCCTCTAGAAGTTCTAATCAATATGTGGGTTGAAATCCATGATATTCATGAAACAGAAGCATTTGCTATTGTGGTTGAGCTTTCCAACAAGAACCTTCTCACCTTAGTGAAAGAGGCACGGTATGCAACTAAAAAAAAGTTAAATGTCTTGTTTGGTCTCTTAACAATAATAGCATTATTCTAAAAACCTTTTGACATTTTAATTTTTCAGTGCTGGGGGTATGTATAGCAGTTGCTTTGAGATTTGTGTTACTCAACATGACATACTAAGAGATCTTGCTCTTAATTTGAGCAATCGTGGGAGCATTAATGAACGCCGAAGGTTAGTTATGCCAAAAAGAGAAGAAAATGGACAACTCCCTAAAGAGTGGTTGAGATACATGGACAAACCGTTTGAAGCTCAGATTGTTTCAATTCACACAGGTACATATATACCAATCCCTCTCTAAAATACTTTCTATATTATCATTTTTTTTTCTTGTTCTGTGATTCATCATTGTGATGAATTTCACATTGCAGGTGAAATGACAGAAATGGACTGGTGTAAACTGGATTTTCCTAAGGCTGAAGTGCTGATCATTAATTTCACATCCAGTGAATACTTCTTGCCACCCTTCATTGATAGAATGCCAAATTTGAGGGCATTAATAGTTATAAACCACAGTGCTTCATACGCTTGCCTTCACAATGTTTCAGTTTTTAAGAATTTGTCCAACTTGAGAAGCCTCTGGCTTGAAAAAGTTTCCACCCCACACTTATCAGGCATTGTCTTGAAAAACTTGAGCAAATTATTTATAGTCCTCTGCAAGGTTAATAACAGTCTGGTGGGAAAAGAGGCAGACCTAGCCCAAAATTTCCCTAACCTCTCTGAGCTCACTCTTGATCACTGTGATGATGTAACTGAGTTGCCTTCAAGCATTTGTGGAATTCAGTCACTCAAGAACTTGAGTCTCACCAACTGCCACAATTTGACCCAACTACCTATTGAATTTGGAAAACTAAGATCTCTAGTGATCCTCCGTTTATATGCTTGTCCAGATTTGGAAACACTTCCTCCTAGTATCTGTGACATGATTAGATTGGAGTATATTGACATTTCTCAATGTGTTAGCCTTGCATGCTTCCCTGAAGAGTTTGGTAATTTAGTAAGCTTGGCAAAGATAGACATGAGGGAATGCCCCGTGATTAGGAATTTACCAAAGTCTGCAGTGTCATTGCAGTCTCTGCAGCTTGTAATTTGTGATGAGGAGGTGTCTGGGATGTGGAAACATGTTGAGAAGGCCAAGCCAAATGTTCATATTCAAGTACCTGAACAGTACTTTGATCTGGACTGGCTTAAAGATTGACTGTTATCTATGTTCTTGTGATGTTTACATTCCAATTCTTTGTAAATACTTGCTCCTAACCTCTACTTGAAATGGAAATTATCTTTCTCCAAAAATTAAATTCCAATTATGTCTGAAGTTAGCAGTAGCCAGTGATAAAATCCAATCCAATTCTATTAATAATTACAACAAACAAAATTGTCAATTTATTTTCTTTGTTTTCTAGCATTCATCATAAATCTAACTAATCTGTGGACCTGTTCAACTCTTCGAATACCATTAATCTCTCTAAAGAACAAACTTCTTATCTCTTCATCCAATGATTGTAGGTAAGAATGTCAATTTCTGAAAGCATGTGATGTAAAGGGTTTGCTAAAATTGAACACTTTCTTTCAAGATTCACATTTTCCAATGGTGCATTTTATGAATGATATGTTAAGTAAAGTAGCAAAAATAATGACATAAAAAGTAAGGCGGCTAGAAAAAAAGAAAATGCATCCACAGATTTCCAAAAGCAAATGGTTTTTCCATTACTAGTTGGAAAGTTAGGACAAAAGTTAGGACAAAAAATTTGGACTCTTTAGGCCACCATATCATGATATACGTATATGTAAAGTGTACATGTACGACCTGTTCCAATCACATACCTCCACCAAAACAGCCTGTTTGATTGAAATCTAAGAAAACGCGTAAGAGATGCTGAAAAAAGCGAAAGCAAATTTGTGTTCAGTAGAATCGCACAAGTCACTTTCATGTGTTTGCTGAGAAATTTCCTTAGTCGATTTCTTATCTATCTTTCATTTAATAATCTACCTTTGGTCAATATCTTTATTTTATCCTTGTTTATTTTAATCTATGAATAGTGAAAGTCAAGCCTCCCCCAGTCAACTTGATGAGTGTTTTTTTAATGTATATATCATAAGCATTTTTGATAGGTGCATTTTTAATTTTACCCATAACAAATATTGATTTGAGTGCTTACAAGTTACAATGAGTCAATAAGTAATATTTATTTAAAAAATTTCCTTTAAGTACCTCCACTTGTTTATTTTTATAACGTCTGACTGTTTCAAGAATAAATGATTATCTTCACATATTAACACTGGACTTTTTAGCTGATTTATCTTCACTAGCACACTTTTTGAAAAAATTTCTCAGGACGTCATCCATCCCAGAATTACTCCAAGTCAAGCACGCTTAACTATAGAGTTCTTCCGTTCCGGGTTACCGAAAAGCAGATACATCTTGTTAGTATAGGTAGTACCAATTAATTCTTATAAGTTATTTCCAACTGTACCGTCTCATACCAGCACATTCTCTAGAATTCCTCTCTCGAATATTGATTCAATTCATTCATGTACCCCGTCGCTGGAAGCATGTCAGGAGCCGCTCCCTTGTTTGTGCCTTTTTGCACCGACGATCACTCCTCGCCCTCGTCAGCGCTCGGATGTTACAATTTTTCTATCTTTTTTTTTTTGGAAGCATTAAATCATGCTTATGTCTAATGCATGATACCACTTACAAGAAATCATAATTTCTGCAGAGTCAGAGGGACATAATTGACATAAAATACATAATTGAGAAGGATAGTTTTATTTTTTAGACTCGGACTTGTTCATAATCTCATTAACAATCAAGTCAAGATTGGACCAACTTAATATTCAGATAAAAAAATTCAGAGGTTATGTATAACTACATTATAAAATCTTATAAAAATAAGAAACAAATTATTGGGTGATCATATTATATTATACAAAAATTATTAATTTAAGTAAAAAAAATTCTTACAATTTATGATTAATATTTAAAATTATAAATTTAAAAATACTAAATAACATCAATCTAACTAAAACTAATTTAAAACGTGGACCGTATATGACCTGAAAATACATTGGGCCCAAATTTGAAATTCTAAACCCGAATAAACTTGTTTTGGGCCGGAGTTACTAGACAATATGGGTTATTATGCTTGAGGCATATCAATTATATCCCCTCTAGTGGGATAACAAAATAAGAACATCAATGTATAAGGGAATAAAGTGACATCAAATTTAACCATATAATAAAAACTTATAAAATAGTATATAGATAACATTATTGTTTTTAAACCGTTGGTGGTTCGTAAATGTGTCCCATGGTGGGTGAAATATGTCAATTTAGAGGTGTTCATAGTGGCAATGATAGAGACCAAAGCACTGTAAAGGCTTCCCATGATGCTACATATCAAAGGGAGAGTGTGTGTGAGTGGTTAAGGTGACTACATATTTGTGCAGAGTGACAGCTCTTGAGTTGCATCCAGTAGAAGATACCCCTTCAATGTGAGAGGAGAGTACTTAAAGAGGGGATGCCTCTGTCAAGCGTGGGAAAGAGAAAGTGGAGAGTTGTCTTCTTGTCAGCCTAGCTTTTTCAAGTTAGGCATGCTGAACCCACAGTGTCTGTACAAGGGCAGCAGTGCAGGAAAAAAAGAAAATTCCTAAGCTCATCATGAATGTCCTCTAAAAAGTTTTATGTATGGGCTTTCAAGACTAAAACCCAAGTGTTTAGACTTGTAGAATGGGTCATAAAATAATCCCCATACTACTCACCAGCACAAAAGTCACGCGGCATTGTGCCAGTCAATTAATATCAGAGTGGTGTTATATGACAAACTATGCCTTTTACTTTCTGGTGTATGTTACTTTCTATTTTTATTTAGTTTATCTTCGACAATTTACCTTTGTTTAGTTGTTAACTTTACATCATTTAAAATTGAATTATGAATTTATAAATACAAAGCATCCTTCAATTAAGTAACATAAAATGATCATAAAAAATTATATCATGCGACCGGAAGAAATAAATTTGTGACTTACATCCTAAACAATAAAAAAAGGGCAACCTAAAGGTCAGAATAAAATAAACATACACAGACAAAAATAAAGACATGATTTAACCAACAAAATTTACTATATTTCCACTAATAATCTTTTAAATAAACTACATAAGGGTAGTATAATCTTATATGGATATAACAATAATAAATCTTACACTCATTCTTGATAAATGCTAAGATCGAGAATATAATAACACTAACATAAAGTAATTCTGATCCAATTAAATAATATTCGTGTTTAAATTTTATTTAAGCAACTATTATTATAAAAAGAATCTATATAACATTATCCTTAATCTAATTTTTTAAGTCACCTGCAAAAATATAAATCACACCTAAGGGTAAAAGGACTCTTGAAAATCTTCATCCAATTTCCAACATAGCTCACTTTCTCTTCTTTCATATATGAAAAAAATCTAAGACCTGATATGAGAAAATAAAAAAGAACGAAGGTACGAAATTTGATTTTGAATTCACAAGAGACTTGGCAAATAAAAATTTATCCATCCATAATTAATTTAAAATAATTATAATTATTCCTCGTACACCATCCTTCGCTCCATTTTAGAAGTGTTTTCTGACGTTGTATTACTTGACATTTCTCTAACTTTGTATTACTAATACAATTTCCTATATTCAATGTATTGACTATGATATGCACACGCTTCTTGTTTGATTAGAGGCATAAAAATCACCCAACTCGTTGCCAAGGAACAAAATCTACCATCTCGAACACATACTCAAGCATACTGTTAGATAAAAATTTTGCATGTAAAAACATGGGATATAAAGAATTACAATGTCACATGAATCCATTTTATACAAGTAAAGGCAAAATCTAGCTGCTTGTCGATGATGAAAATTTTGTTGGTCCATATTTTACAAAGGTAATTGTGCATAAAGATTTAAGAATTATGCTTCACTGCAGGGCTTAGATACAAGCATATATGGATAGTACCTTTAGAGAAATCTACTAGGAATAAATTCAGTTAACCTAAGAGGATAACGGTAAAACTCATCATTCCTAACATCTCCCTTCTTATTCTGGAAAGGAACCCACCATGGAACTCCTCTGTCAACAGCTGTATGTTTGGCATCAAGCGTGCTATCAAGAACGGTCCCAACAATTATAGCCACAGTTGGAGGAGAAGAGAATATGGTGTTCAAAATGTCATTAAACTGTTTGTGACACAAGACAAGGTAGACTCTAATCAGATTAAATGCATTTACAGAGGTAGGAAATCAAGCAAACAAATAATTAAGTAAAAATAATGTGTTAGAAGGAAAATCAATTAGAAAACAATAAGTCAGCTTCAAACTTTCTAAATACATCTTAATTTAAACAAGATTCACGGTTCAAATTTAACTAGAAAAAGGGATCAACAATATGTCTCCATATTGTCCAAACCATGCAGCCAAATTTGTGCTTAATAGCCCTAGAGGCTGGCAAGTTGCACCTTAGATATTGCCTCAACTTTTACTGCATATTTTTCAACTTATGTTTACTGATCTAACAAAATAGTGTAGTGGGAAGAGTTTTTTTTCCTAAAAGGTAATATGTTAATATTCTATTGGCCTTAGCTCAAACTTACAACCCATATTTATAATCCTAATTATGGTTTGATGAACGATGACATTGCCTAATCAACCATAGGGAATGAAGAAATATGAGAGTTCATAAGTCACTTACCCATCCACCATTTGTTCTAACTGGACCATGACCATCTGGTGCAGTGTTCATGACAAAATATTGAGGTATTGAGATCCCAAGAAACAAGGAAAGACCCAAAATATAGATATTTCTCATGGAATTGCTATTTGCAAACTGTATAAATGAAATCCCAATAGCAGCTGCAAAAGAGAGAGAGATAAGAGAGTGTGTAAGGCATGCATCTACTGCTCAAAATTATAATAATTTATGTAAAATCAGCATCACCTACCCACAATACCAAATAAAACACAGTTTATAGCAGCAAATATTGGCAGGGGAATTGATGCAAAAAAAGCTCCAAATTTCCCTGAAGGAGACATAGTAAAATAATTACGTCAGAAATGTAAAACCGAAAGGAAAATCTCCCCATATGGTTTCAGGTAGAATATTGTACCAAAAATTGAGAAGAAGATCATGAAACCACATGATATTTGCACTACTCTTCTGCTCCCTATATGCGTTAGACCAAGTAGGCCAACATTTTCACTGCAATTATCAAATAGATTAATCAGGTTTTTACTAAGATAGAGAATTCTTAAACCCAAATGTAAACTAATATTCCTCTCACACATGGCTGTTGCAAAAGCTCTTAGTCTATAAAACCAAGATTTAAATATACAACAGAAGTTTTCAAATATGAAAACATAATCAACAAATCTATGTCTGTAATAAATATTAAACGTACAAAGCTTAGGGGACGTACAGAAGCAGCACAGAAGCAAGAAATGAAAAATGACATTTCACAAAGAGATTATATCTGGACTCCAGATACATTATAAATTTTATTCCCTCCCCTTCCACTCTTTCCAGTTTCACTTCTATGAAGCACGCCCTTCGTATTTTTATAATCTCTTCATTTGCCGTGCATGTGCCTTCATTAAAAGCTCCTCCTTAACAAAATCTGATGATCTATTTTTAAATAAACAATGGGAACACAGTAGAAAATAATCACACGACATTAATAACATATATAGTATGGCTTTTATTTGAATATTAAATACTACAAAGAAAGAACACTTGAGATAGGACACACAGCAGGAATAGTATTTGAAGGTCCCTTGTTTTTATTACAGGACCTAGGATTATAATTTGTTGTTGCTAATATGCTAACCAATTTTATAAGCTAGGCATGGTGGCTTGAGCTTGCTTAAAAAGTCCATTCCAATAGAATATTCTGATGTAATAAGCAAAAGGGAAAGCAAACAAACAGACAAAATATGCTCAAGCAGAAATAAGTCAATAACACTCATTGGTTTCACAATCTAGAAAAAAAAGCATCGTATATGGATAAATGAGTTTAAATCTGATAACAAACATAATAATCAAGCATAAATTTCTGCTGCCATTAATTTATTTTCACAAGATTTTGGAGATTCAAACGGCCACAGTTCCTGTAGGCCATATTTGGATTGATGGAAAGGGATGGAATGAAGGTGAATGAAATGATATTACTTGCAATTGTTAGGATTGTTTAAAATAGGGTAGAACAGAATGGAATCTGAAGGAGTCTATTCCATCCAATATTTATATTTTTCTTACCCCCAAATTTGGAGAGCATAGGATGAAACAAACTTAATATTTACTGATCTACTTAACATTCTGTTCACTTCCCAAACAATTGAATGAAAACTTTCATGCATTCCATCATAAAATATCCAAACAATGATATGGTAAATTTATTCCATACCATTCCATTCCACCCATCCATAGATATCCAAATTGAAATTTAAATACACATGGGCTAAGGAAAGAAATGCTCAATGAAGGTTTATAATCTTAAAAAGTTTAGTTGTCAAGGGAAATCATTGATAAAGGATTTAAAAATGGTTCACCTAATTTCATCGAGTTTTTAATAATTAAGGGGTGTATAGGATTAGTATTTTAAAAGACTATTTTGAGATAAAAAATCTTATAGATTTTAAAGACTATCTAGAGTTGTAGTAACTTTAAAGACTTTTTAAAAGTTTTTTTTTACAATCACGATTTATTCTAATCACACAAGGGCTATTTTCTGTTCAAAGTTGACATATGTACTGTGCAATGAGCATTATTTTTCTACTCATTGTCTTGTCAAACAGTAACTTGCATTCATTATGGTATGAGAATGCTTAACATTGTTGAGTAGATGCTCTTTTAACTCAGTGACAAGAGCAAGTTATGTAATAGCAACAACGATTTTTTTCCCCTTGTTATTCAACAAATGAATATTGAAATTTCGTCTCCCATTGTGTGCCTAATAGGGTGCATAAAAAGTCTTGAGCATCGGCAATATACTGTTAAATATGTTTATCATCAACGTATTACCAGTGCTACGATAAATAAATCAAAAAAAAATAAAATGGAACACATCATTAGAGATGACAAGCACAACAATAAATCATCAATTAATCATGAAGGAGGAATGCCAAAAACCAGAGAAAATATACGAGTCAAAAAAGTACATTGGCTTTGAGAAAAGACTAGGGTAGATTGTAAGACACTACAATAGAGAAATCTCAAGAAAATCTGGGGGTTAGGGTGAGATGTTGAGAGAGGCATGCTATTTATATTTTTCACTAAAAAGTCTCACAAAATCCACACTAATAAAAAATCCATTAAAATCTTCAGATTTTTGAATACTACAAGATTGTTTTTACTTTGATTAAAATCTTGATTGAATACCACCAAATTCGGACAGGCTCAAAATCGAATAACATTGGATTTTTTTGTCCAAAAACAATCCATTAAAATCTCAACCCAATACACCCCCTAATGCTTTCATAAAAGTTTAGTAAAAAAGCTATGTAAATTTCCACCAAGGACATAATAACTATCACACACACACAACCCCCCCCCTCCTTCCCCAAAAAAAAAAAAAATGACAGCAAGAGACCAAAACTTTAAGAAAATCACTGCCCGAAACAAAAAGTTCATAGAGAATTGCTTTCTTACACAGATGCAGTAGTACCAACAACAGAACCAAAAATGCCTTCAATCAGCATGCCAATACCCTGTATTAAGGAAGGTGAAAACAAGAGTTTGTATTAAATGTTACAAGCATATCAAGATTTTGTAAAAATGTGAAAGATCAATTAAATTAATTGTTAAGAAGCAAGATGATTAAAACTTTACCTGCAGCCCAATGCTTCGGCTGAGCACATGTGCAGGAGGGGGTGTTGCACCAGAAAGCCTGGCTGCAGCAAAGAAAGTGCCAGTTGACTGCATTCAAAATTTCATCATGAGAAAAGCTCCGGATTAGATCATCAGTTTGATCTCATGGGATTGAAAATAAATGTAATATAGGCCAAAAAATATTAAGATCATTTTCAAGAGGGTGCAATTGTCAAGATCTGAAATGCCTCAAAATTGAGAATGTGCATATAAATTGCCAGAAAAATTGTAGAATTCATAATATTAAGGAATAGTTGCTAGACCTCTGCAGAAGAGACAAGTGCTGCCCCCATCATCCCAAAAACATGACTAGCTCTGAATATGGGGGTACCCCACTGAAATGGGTATGGAACTTTAATCCTGGAATAAAAACAATATAATTGTTATAATAAAGTTCCATAAAGAGCATCTAAATTCAAATAAACTCTATAAGCAACTATTTTCTGAACATACCAAGGAGCAGAAGACAGAAGGTACGCGCGATCTGTGCGACAACTCAACTGGGTCTGTTCTTTAGCATTATTGTATGCACCAGCCACCGTAAGGATAGCAGCAAAAGCCCAGATGACAGCAATGCAGAGAAGTAAAGCAAACCTCTCAAGTACATGATGAGTTGTAGGATGCAAGCGCTTC
Organism: Gastrolobium bilobum; assembly: GCF_033153095.1. Lineage (NCBI taxonomy): Eukaryota > Viridiplantae > Streptophyta > Magnoliopsida > Fabales > Fabaceae > Gastrolobium > Gastrolobium bilobum. The sequence goes on along the minus strand of NW_026895216.1, from coordinate 21,213 downwards.
AAATACTGCAGGGCCAAAAAAAAAAAAAAAAGGAATTGTCAGTAGAAGAGGATGAAACTCTAAGAATTGCTTCAGATGAGATATAAAACCTGCTGCGTTATGACCAATAGAATGAGCATAGGTAGTCCAACCTGCACGCAATTTGCAAGCTGCATGGAAGAAGAAAATTGAGTTATTCAAGTCATTTTATTTATATTTTTTTATTATAAAGAATAACTCATTTATTCTTGGAAGTGTATTAGTAATATTTACCAGAGGAAAGCCCCTCGTGAACAGACCAAGACCCACCACACATACAACAGGTACAATGACTATGGGACTAAACAACCTGAGAAAGAAAGATGAATCACCAGAAAATTTTAAACAATAATAATAATACACTAAAGCTGCTAAGTTTAATGCAGCTTCAGAAATATATCACCACGAACTGTAAAAAAATTTAGAGGGAGGGAAAAAAGATTGCGTTCAAAATTGACATCAATTTACCTTGTTAAATTTCCCCATGCCTTACTATACCCAAGGAAGATATTGATGAAAGAAGAAACAATTAGGGATCCTTGAATTGTTCTCATTGTGTAGATAAACCTCTACAAGTTCCAGTGTCACAATTCATTAGCATTTTAGATCACCATAATTCGGAGTTAAAGAAAGCAATTCAAATAACAAAGAATAAGACAAGCATGCACCATACAAACTGAAGTGAGAATATGGTAGGTTCCATGAAAAAGCAACAAAAATTATCCAACAAACATTTGAAGAAAACCAATACATAATTTCAAAACAGAGAAAAGACAATGCATTCAAACAAAAAAAAGAAAGTGTTATCTTAATAGCCCACATCTAGAACCTTCTAGAGGGCACCCCATGGTGAGCTATAGAGCCTCTCACCATAGAGTATATCCTTTTCCCCTGTACAGCAGCCTTTGTGCACTGACAATGGCTGCATTGTGCCTTATCCTTGGCTATAGGTAGCTATAGCTACATCCCCTCTCCTCATTTTCTCACTCCCACGCTTGGAGAGTGACCTCTCCTCTCTAAATACCCCTTTTCTCCCATTGAAGAGGCATATCTATTCTATTCTTATTCATGAGCTGTTACTTTGCAAAAATCATAGCTATTTACACACTCCCCCCTTCAATCATAATGTCTGTGAAACTTTAACAGATCCTGGGTTCATACCATTACTACTAAGAGTACCTCTAGATCAACATACTTTACCCACCAAGGGATACATCAGTGGCCCTACAAACACAAACATTTCATTGGTGCCTTCTGTAGGAATCAGTAAATTCCTATTCCCATCTAAATGTGGTAAGAATGTTCTACTCAAATCGTAAGTGAGAGGTGGAGATCTTAAGTTTTTGTTTCTAGTTTCTTAACGAAAAATACTTCTGCAACCTTCAAGGATGATTTTTTATCTGAGGATAGTTCATCCCTGACATTCATTTTCTTTCTCTGTAACTAATTATTACTAATAAATTTCTAACCACCTTTGGATTTCTCGATAACTCGATTGATTGGGGACAACCCCAATCGGCACCCTCTTCTGACATTTCTTTGTAGTCTTGCTTTTTATCTATATCTAGAAATTTAAAATAGCAATGGCGTGAAAGTCTGCAACGGGGAAGGGAAATGATAAATGCAGCTGCTCGCCTTCTAGATCAACAATTATGGTATTCTAGACTGTTGCGAAATGGTCAGTCGATCACCATCTTTGACTTCTTGTTGATTGGTCAAGGTGACTACCAGTGAAGCTTGATCGTAACGCTGCTGTAAGAAGCTTAGTAAATTTCTGAAGCATGGCAATTTGCATCGCACTAGCCAGGTCAGAAACGCTACAGGAAGGCTGTGCATATAATTCTGGATCGGCTGCCACCTAGCGTGCCACGAATTTTTGCCTTTTAAATGGTTTTAAACCATATATGTCTCCCAAGCAGCTCACTGCATATGGGTCATCATAAATACTTGAGCCAAATTTGCTTACATACCGATCGGTTAAGGCCGTTGCTTGATATGACCCAGTCAGTACTGGATGTGTAGACAAAGCAGTTGAAGGCACGACCGGTCACTATTTGACTTCAAATGCTGATGCAGAGATCCGTGGATGGTATGATGATCATCCCGACTAACAATGCCTTGGAGCTATGCCAGTTGCTCATACCGGTCGACAATGCCCATACCTTCCTTGCTCAAATCATTACCAGCCGCATGTACTCCCGTAACCTCTTGGCTCTAGACCAAGGTTGCCATACCACCCTACTCTGATGTTTGAGTCGGTTGAAAACTGTACAAGACTATCATCTGGGCTTGGCATCCTTCTATATCTTTATCACTTAAATTCCTTTGCTAAGCTTAGTATTGTAAAGTTACTTCTACCGAACAGTGTAGACAAACTCGTCTTTTTCTTCTTATGGCTTTGACTAAATTATCTCTGCAACTTTTCTTCTGTTATAGTCTACTTATAATGTTAAGCATGGCACTGCTCGGATTAGCTATCCATGTTTCAAGTTGATCACTATTCACAATAGGCAGATAACTTCCCTTGGAGTGTCAATCATAGGCAAACCCGATCAGTCATATACTATGCAATTTTGGAATAATCCTTCATCACAAAGATAATTATGTAATACCAGAATTTGTTTTACCAGAATTCGAGACTACAAGTGCTATAAAGAAAGAATTTTCATTCGCTAGGCAGGTCATACGAAGAAGCTTGTGGCAATAATGAACCTCCACGTAGCAAGATATTTTGCCTTGACAATTTCCTCTCTTTGTGATTCATCTCTGGTGGAAGTGCTCATGTTATCTAAAGAGGAAGCTCTTTATTCTGCCTTCAGCTCTTATTTCACTTCAGCTCTGTACCGTTCGATTGGTCATGTGGCAATCAAGAGAACATGGACATTGGCCAGTCAGTTCTTCACTACTCGTTCTCATCAAATCACAATTAAGATGTTGCAGTAGATGAAACTAGTCTTGGCAATGAGTTCGAATCACTCTTCATTTTGTACTTGCAAATTGTTAGACAATTTATATCTTTCTCAAAGGCATGTTTTGACTTTGTACACATCATTGCAACGGTGGCAAACTATAACATCATTCCTTATCATAATTTAATCCAGAAAGGCAATCGCTCCATTTTCAAAATTTATGAATTCATATATTGCACAACAAAGCCGAGGCAGCCAAGGGCCCACTCGGTCATGGCATGGTAAAAAACATTGATATGGAGAACTACTTCAAACCAAAGCATGCATATGGATTACAAACATCCCTACATTGGCCAAGAGGTCAACATTCACAAGTCAGATGGCCAACATTTACCATAACAGAAGAGCAACAACTTATATCGACGATTGCACGTCGGGATCGTGATTTCTGGAAAGACAAGATTACTTTCATTCTTCAACCAAGGAAAAAAAAAGTCACTACATGCGGGGCCTAGACAGGATTCAACTCAAAAACCAAGAACTTACTGGAGAGGCGATTGGCATAATAACATTGGTAGCCCGCCTTTACATAAGTAGGTGGTCAGCATTTGCATTGGTTGGGCGATTAGCATATACAAAGCAAGATGGCCAGCCTTCACATTGCTCAGATGACCAGCATCTACAAAGTCAACTAGCCAGCATTTACATGCCGGATGACCAGAAACTTATATCGACGGTCGGATGGTCAATATTTTATTTCGACCTCCAGCAAGGGTAATTGTTCACCACCATACTTATGATTCTCTTTGAACATTTTATATCTTCTCCTTTGATTATAGTTTTTCTATGAGCATCCTAACCACTAATGAATGAAGTCCACGTGCAACTGTGTCATCTCCATAATTTCAGGGTGCCTATTGCAACCCTAAATAGAAGACCCTGAATGGCTAGCGTCCCATTCAGGAGGTTAAGTCCTAGATGGTCAACGCGTCATCTAGGCAACGAAGACCGGGCAGTTAGCGTGCCCCCGGAATGAAGACCCCGAATGGCCAGCGTCCCATTCAAAAGATTAAGTTCTAGATGGTCAGCGCGCCAGAAGATTAAGTCCTAGATGGGCAGCGTGCCATCTAGACAACGAAGACCGGGCAGTCAATGTGCCCTCGGAATGAAGACCATGAATGGCCAACGTCCCAATCAGGAGATTAAGTTCTAGATGGTCAGCGTGCCCCTAGAATGAAGACCATGAATGGTCAACGTCCCATTCAGGAGATTAAGTCCTAGAAGGTCAGCGTGCCCCCAAAATGAAGACCCTGAATAGCCAGTGTCCCATTCAACAGATTAAGTCCTAGATGGTCAGCACGCCATCTAGACAACGAAGATCGAGTGTCAGCGTGCTCCCAGAATGAAGACCCTGAATGGCCAATTTCCCATTTAGGAGATTAAGTCCTAGATGGTCAACGCGTCATCTAGGTAACAAAGATCGGGCGGTCAGCGTGCCCCAAGAATGAAGACCCTGAATGGCTAGTGTCCCATTCAGGATATTGAGTCCTAGATGGTCAGCGCACCATCTAGGCAACGAAGATTGGGCAGTCAGCGTGCCCCCGGAATGAATACCTGGCATGACTAGGCACATTATTATTATTTAAATGTTGCTGATATTAATTGTTGCAGGTTAATAATGCAACTTGGATAGACATATAATTTCTTTCACTGATGATAGCAAGGAGGTCAACCATCCAACTACATCGGCACACTACTTGACACTCATGAGCCTATACACGTGAGGCCTTTACACTATTTTCATTTCCAGAATATATTATTATATGTATTACTAGTACAACGTGAACTACATGTTTAGAATATTGGTCAAAACAAGTTTTGCATTCACCACAAAATTTTAGGGCCAACTTGACCACAACAAATTCATATGATTGGGTTGTAGATTAAATAATATTTTCTGCACTTACTATTATGTTTTTAACATTTTCTTAGTCAGTAGATAGTTACAATATCAAGCGTCTACCTTTCATGGCAAGATTTTGAATCACCTATGCGAAACAGAGTTTCCAGCCGGACTTCGTTAGGCTTCATGAAAGGCAATACTATTGTACGAATCTATTAATTCACAAGTCTATACCGTACCCAAGTCATGAAGATGATGACACTACCAGGAAGTATTAACGAAACAATCTTTTAGAAAGTATTAATAAAACAATCATTTATGACCCTGCGCTTAAGACCTCTGTAATGTCTGGCCACTTACAGAATCAAATGACTGTCCCCACAAACCAACACGAGACTTTTCAGCATGTTTTGTCCTCACTCACACACTTCATGAGAAACTTCCCAGGAAGTCACTCATCCCAGAATTGCTCCAAGTCGAGCACGCTTAACTATGCAATTCTTAAGTTATGAGCTATCGAAAAGTAGATGCATCTTGTTAGTATATGTAGCGCATATTATTTCCTTTAAGCTATCCTTAACTGTACAGTCTCATACCTGCACAACCTCTGAATCTCTCTCGTTCGGGTGTTGATTCGATTCATTCATGTACCCCTCTAGTTGGAAACCTGCCAGGAACCGCTCCTTGTCCGTGCCTCATCTCTTTTTGCACCGACTATCACTACCCGCCCTCGTCAGCTCCCAGGATGTTACAACCTCCTCAATGGCCAAGACTTGTTGGATAATGGCATAGAAAAAGCAACGCAAGGGGTGCATGGTTTATCATTTATTTGCTTGAGAGCTTCCCAACTGTTCCACTCTGAGCGTATGAAAAACAAGTTATTGCCACTGCCATGAAGAAGGAAAAAATGCCATTGAACTTTGACTATCCCCGGTAGATGTGAATGCCAAGAACGCGAGATCTCCTATAGCAAGAAAAATTCGGTTGCGAGGAATAATCCGGTCAACATAATGACAACGACATACCGTTCATGACCCTCCACAACTTTCGGATGATATGAAACTGATAGCCAACATCAAACACTTGAGAAAATCATAGAAATTAAGCATGAATTAGGCAAGTTCATCATGAGGAGTTGAGCTTTCATTAGATTCTATAGCTGAAACTCTAAACCATACTCTAAACAACTGGGTCAATAATTATGGTGGTCAGCATTTGCATTGGTTGGGCGATCAGCATATACAAAGCAAGATGGCCAGCCTTCACATTGCTCAAATGACTAGCATCTACAAAGTCAACTAGCCAACATTTACATGCCGGATGACCAGCAACTTATATCGACGGTCGAATGGTCAATATTTTATTTCGACCTCCAGCAAGGGTAATTGTTCACCACCATACTTATCTTTGAACATTTTATAACTTCTCCTTTAATTATAATTTTTCTATGAGCACCCTAACCACTAATGAATGAAGTCCACGTGCAAGTGTGTCGTCTCCATAATTTCAGGGTGCCTACTACAACCCCAAATAGAAGACCCAGAATTGCTAGCGTCCCATTGAGGAGGTTAAGTCCTAGATCGTCAACGCGTCATCTAGGCAACGAAGACCAGGCAGTTAGCATGGCCCCGGAATGAAGACCCCGAATGGCCAGCGTCCCATTCAAAAGATTAAGTTCTAGATGGTCAGCGCGCCAGGAGATTAAGTCCTAGATGGGCAGCGCGCCATCTAGACAACGAAGACAGGGCAATCAACGTGCCCTCGGAATGAAGACCATGAATGGCCAACGTCCCATTCAGGAGATTAAGTCCTAGATGGTCAGCGCGCCATCTAGGCAACGAAGACTGGGCGGTCAGCGTGCCCCCAGAATGAAGACCATGAATGGTCAACGTCCCATTCAGGATATTAAGTCCTAGAAGGTCAGTGTGCCCCCAAAATGAAGACCTGAATAGGCAGCGTCCCATTCAACAGATTAAGTCCTAGATGGTCAACATGCCATCTAGACAACGAAGACCGAGTGGTCAGCGTGCTCCCAGAATGAAGACCCTGAATGGCCAATATCCCATTTAGGAGATTAAGTCCTAGATGGTCAACGTGTCATCTAGGTAACAACGATCGGGCAGTCAGCGTGCCCCAAGAATGAAAACCCTGAATGGCCACTGTCCCATTCAGGATATTAAGTCCTAGACAGTCAGCGCGCCATCTAGGCAACGAAGATCGGGCAGTCAGCTTGCCCCCAGAATGAATACCTGGCATGACTAGGCACATTATTATTATTTAAATGATGTTGATATTAATTGTTGCAGGTTAATAACGCAACTTGGATAGACATATAATTTCTTTCACGGATAATAGCAGGGAGGTCAACCATCCAACTACATCGGCACACTACTTGACACTCAGGAGCCTATACACGTGAGGCCTTTACTCTATTTTCATTTCCAGAATATATGTATTACTAGTACAACGTGAACTACATGTTTAGAATATTGGTCAAAACAAGTTTTGCATTTACCACAAAATTTTGGGGCCAACTTGACCACAACAAATTCATATGATTGGCTTGTAGATTAAATAATATTTTCTACACTTACTATTATGTTTTTAACATTTTCTTAGTCAATAGATAGTTACAATATCAAGCGTCTACCTTTCATTGTAAGATTTTGAATCACCTATGCGAACCAGAGTTTCCTGCCGGACTTCGGTAGGCTTCATGAAAGGCAATACTATTGCACGAAAGACTTCTCAACATGTTTTGTCCTCACTCACACACTTCATGAGAAACTTCCCAGGAAGTCACTCATCTCAGAATTGCTCCAAGTCAAGCACGCTTAACTATGCAGTTCTTAAGTTATTGGCTACCGAAAAGTAGATGCATCTTGTTAGTATAGGTAGTACATATTATTTCCTTTAAGCTATCCTTAACTGTACAATCCCATACCTGCACAACCTCTGAATCTCTCTCGTTCGGGTGTTGATTCGATTCATTAATGTACCCCTCTAGCTGGAAACCTGCCAGGAACCGCTCCTTAACTGTGCCTCATCTCTTTTTGCACCGGTGATCACTCCCTGCCCTTGTCAGCTCCCGGGATGTTACAACCTCCTCAATGGCCAAGACCTGTTGGATAATGGCATAGAAAAAGCAACGCAAGGGGAGCATGGTTTATCATTTATTTGCTTGAGAGCTTCCCAACTGTTCCACTCTGAGCGTATGAAAAACAAGTTATTGCCATTGCCATGAAGAAGAAAAAAATGCCACTGAACTTTGACTATCCCCGGTAGATGTGAATGCTGAGAATGCGAGATTTCCTATAGCAAGAAAGATTCGGTTGCGAGGAATAATCTGGTCAACATAATGACTACGACATATTGTTCATGACCCTCCACGACTTTCGGATGATATGAAATTGATGGCCAACATCAAACACTTGAGAAAATCATAGAAATTAAGCATGAATTAGGCAAGTTCATCATGAGGAGTTGAGCTTTCATTAGATTCTATAGCTGAAACTCTAAACCATACTCTAAACAACTGGGTCAGTTGGACGACGTGTGGAGGAATATTGAAGTTCTTGAATATCACACAAGTTTCTATACTTTTTCCTCGAAACAGCTCACAGAATAATGCAATAGATTCCAAAGTAGACCAAACTACATTTTATGGATAAAAATGTCTTCAAAATATAGTGCTCCAAAATGCCTATATATAGTGGTAGTTGCGAGGCCCATATTTGGTTCTACAAAGTCTCACCTCACAACTTCATATGCTAACACGGGAAAAAGAAGCAAGCAGTTGACATGTAAAATCAATAATTTAAAAGTGATGAGGATATAATGTTCTAGTGATCAAATCTCCCCCATTTTATTACTTTCTGAATGATAAACTTCTACTTATAACGCCAATCGATATTTGGACTGTCTATATGTGTAAAACATGGAATTTCCCATGACACTCCAGCAAGTTAACACGAAGATGTTCGACCCCACCTAGGGGCGACATTCAGAAGAGACCTCTCCTTACCGACAAGCATATTCAAGTGGCCTGAAAAATCATTCATTGCCGACCAATTAGAACTTCAGTACAATTGCAAGCCAAAAATAGAAGACTTGAAGCACTCAACCTTGCAGACCAGGTGTGACATACTCATATACAGACATGAAGACCAATATAAAGGCTCGTTATTGATCAGTCAGATCATTGTTTAACACTACACACTATGGACGGCCGACTTAAGTTCCTATGCATCTTGGCACCCTGACTTAGCAAGCTACCAAGCTGGGGAAAAAAAGGGGGAGGGGGTTCTGGCTGACCCACTTATAGGCCTAACAATCTTAATAGCCCACATCTAGAACTTCTAGAGGATACTCCATGGTGAGCCATAGAGCCTCACCACAGAGGATATCCTTTTCCCCTGCACAGCAGCCATTGTCAGCAGCCTTTGTGCACTAACAATGGCTGCATTGTGCCATGTCCTTGGCTATAGGTGGCTACAGCTCTGTCCCCCCCCCCCCCTCTCATTTTCTCTCTCCCATGCTTGAAGAGTGACCTCTCCTCTCTAAATACCCCCTCCTCCCATTGAAGGGGCAGATCTATTCTATTCTTATTCATGAGTTGTTACTCTACAAAAATGTAGAGCCACCATAGCCATTTACACACTTCCCCCTTGAGTCATAATGTCTGTGAAACTCTAACATAGCCTTGGTTCATACCATTGCTACTAAGAGTACCCTTAGATGAACATACTTTACCCTCCAAGGGATACATCAGTGGCTCTACAAACACAAACAGTTCGGAAAGATAGATAGATAGAGAAATAGAAGATCATCTTGAGCAACTTAGTACGTTTGAACTCAGCAAACATTACTTCCAACAGCAATTAAATTCTTGCAATAATAATAAGGTTAAAAAAATGTATATCATTAAAAATTACAAGCTGTTTGCAATAGGCAAACCTCGTGCTCAGAAGGGAATGTCCTGTCCGTGTAATCATTTATGATGGACATCACTGGAAGAATGAAAGCAAGTGATCCACCCATCACAGCTGGAAGCCTTGAACCAAACCAAGTCTGAAGCAGTGTGTTCACACCAGACATAAACAACAATGACTGTATCACACGGGCTTTGTCGCCCTGAATCGAGAATAGCAACACACTTAGTACAATATGAGTAAAACCAAGCTTCTGTTTCTCAATCTTAGCATATAGATTATATTATTAACCGCACTTACATGGTTCCCACCCATTGCAGGCACCAAGGTGGTTGCTATCAAAACAGTTGTTCCAAGCATCACAATGTAGTGCTGAAAACCCAGTAGAAGTAATTCCGCTGCCAAATTTTTTGATGTAATCAAAAGGGTGAAGCGTTAAGAGGAACCATCATAAGCTTGAATCCGAGAATTAAATACTTAGAAAAGGGTTTTAAGATATAATTTATGCATATACCGAATCACATAAAAGATTCATACAAATGACAAGAACAAAAAAACAAAACAACTTTTTTTTAAGAGAATCCTACTGGAATAAAGGTAACAACAAAAAGCAATCTGCAAATAAACCATTGAAGTATAAAATAAAATAAAATAAAATTACAACCCTTTAAAGTTTGAAGCCTTGACATAATTAATATTCCTAACTGCTTTTAACATCAAGCATAACTTTTTCCAGATTTTGGCATTAAAAATCAATTAAAAAAATGAAACTAAAAGACCAGAATCAGACACAGTGACACATTCAGAGAGAGAGACTAACGCCATGAAGGATTAGAGTGGATGCAATAATGAAGCTGAAGGAGTTGTTCAGCCGGAGGAAAAGTGGGTCCTCTTGAAAGTCCAAGATTAGGCGGTGGTGGCCCTGGCGGAGGTGCCGGTGCTGACGGTGGTGCCTGGTGGTTATGTGTCTCACCCATTTTCTTCCACTATTTTTTTATTTTATTTTTTTGTTTATTTCCCAAAGAGAGAGTTTGTTTGTGAGTACTGAAAAGCTGATAAAGTAAAAGCAACAAGGCTTGAATGAAAGGAATGGCTACTTAGAAATAAAAGAAAGCAAATTAAAATAAATTAGTCAACGTTGAGTAAAGTCCTTTCCTTCTTTCAAAAAATTCTTATAAGAATAGGTTGTGTGGTTTTCCAGAAAAGTACAAGGAAAGGGGTGGGAGAAAATAACGTAAAACGAGTTTTCAGGTTGCGTTTTATGGTTGTCGTGTTATGGGAGTAGCATTTTCCTTTGCGTTTCGTCCATTCGATTGAGTTAATGATTAAGTACATGCTAGCAGAATATGGGTTGAACGCGTGGATCTTCATTATTCAGAGTCCTCGAAGTACTCAAAACTCTAACTTCACACACATCTGACATTACAATCTACCGTCTTTGCCAATTCAATTTAACATTCTACTTCTCTTAAATAACCACTATGCCATTCTAAGTCTCAATTATTCTTCATTTCTTCGTTCTTCGCTCCAACATTCATGATTCAACCCAACATGCCATCACCACAACGTCATGTGTTATAATTACTCTTATCTTTTTATATTACTGACTCATATATTTGCCATTAATGTTTGTATTTATACATTCTCATTTATTTTTTATTTTGAAACTTTGAATTATTTTTTTTATACGGACACCGGTTATATGATTAATCTTAAGTTAGAATTTAGTCACATTTAAATTTCTTTTTCTCTCCTTAAATATATATTTAATGAAAATTAAATCCAAATTTATTTCTTATCTATTTAATTTGTGTTGCTAATTGAGTTACACCAATAAGTTTGAAATTTGAATTTTAAATCATTACTTATCTTAATTTATTATTCTTCAAAAAAAATATAAATAAATTATAGTTTTAATTTTATATTTATTTATAATTTTATTGTGATAATCATTTTTATACTTTATTTTATTTTGTAACTCCATGTGAGGGTTTGATATTTATGAGATAAAATTATCTCTCTCTTTTAAAAGGTTGATAAGATACACATAAAAATATGTTGAATCATATAAAAAAAATGAGAGGGAAAAAAACTTATATAGAAAATAACTTTATCTCCTACAATATGAGATAAATTAAAAATGATAACTTTAACTTTAAAATTAAATAAATTACCTAGTCAATAACGGATAAAAGATGTAATTGTAGTTATTAATAAATAATATAAGGGTGAGAAAAACACTGAGAATAGCTTATTCCTTATTATAATATCTTGATTTTTTTTTATTTTATTTTTTGGATTACATATCTTGATTTTTTTGAATTAGTATAACGTTCAAATTTTGTTTCATGTAAAGGAATTTGTTGGCGAACACTCTAGTGTACTGATTAGAAGTTTTAAAATGAAAATTATTATAAAAGATAAATAAACATTAGCAGATTTATATTCAAAAATTATTATTTTTTAATGGTAACTTGAAGTATTTAATAATAAATATTAAATACTCCCCGGCAGGATCCCATGTTATGTTAAATTCATGTGAGATTAAATTTAGTTTAGTTGTGGATATATGTTAAACAGAGCACTTAACTCTTACTAATATATAAAAACAGAAATGAATATTAAAACATTAGCATTTAGTATCGCCATAAGAGCAAACTACGAGTGAGTCTTGAGAGAAGTTTATATATCTTTTTTCTCGTAATAATTTTTTTAAAAATAAAATGATGCTAGACTATTGCTTAAATAAAATTGAGTTTATGTTAAGAAAATTAATTCATTCTAAATTTACCTTAATTAGGTAAATACACTTCGGTCCAAATCAACTTGTCAAATCAATCATACAATTCTCTAATCAAACAAATTACGCCAAGTAATTAACACAACATGATGAAATCAAACAAGCTGGCCACAAACTTTTTCAAAAGATTTCAACACCGAAGTTTTAAAAAGTATATTTTGGTAAATAAAACAAAACACTAATCAATTAAAGCACTATCTGATGTACCTCGTTCACATTCTCACCCACAGACTAACGTTTCATCATACAGCACATGTATCACTTTTAAGCGTTTCTCTTATCTTCATGTTTCCCCAGTACCATCAATGATCTCAACCCCACAAAAAGAAAAGGAAAATAAAAAAGAAATGGTAGAGTTTGAGCTTATCAATAAAGAGATACTTTACATACAGTTATATTATGCATTATGTGTCCCACTCTAAAGGCCCGAATTAATAATCCAAATGATATAATTCAGTTACCTTTTTATAATATTGAAGTTGCATCATTTTTTTTCTAATCTAGTTTATCTTGGATTGAATCAAATCTTACTCAATTTATTTTAATTGGATTTTAGTATATTTTTTCTCCATTTGCTAGGTCTTTGAATCTCACTCGAAACAAAAAAAGAAATAGAGTTGAAACTCTTAATAAGTTTTGTACCCAAAAAAAAATCTTAATAACTTGAATTCTCTTATTATAGAGGACATATTTAAATTCATATTTAATAATTAAAAATAATATATAAATTAATTCAAATATCAATTTAATTAATATTTATCTCACTCATAAAACTATTTATTACATGTAAAGGAAATTTGTTTCCCTATTAATTATCTCCCTATTTTGCTTCCCTCCAAAACAAGTAAAGTATTTATAAACGATGTTAAGCACAACAAAATTTTGCTCACAGACATGAAACGTTAGAAGAAAAACCCTTTTTTTTTTTGTTTTGGGTCTAAGTGAAGTTAATATAAATTGGTTGAGAATTATTATCAAAAAAAAAAAAATTGGTTGAGAATTATCTAGGGATGTGCATGGGCCGACTTGAATCGATTTTTTTAAAAAATCGAACCGAATTGATTTAAACGATTCGGTTCGGAAGTGGTTCGGTTCGATTCGGAACCGGTTCGGGTCGTTCCTATTTTTAAAAGAAAAATTTTAAAATTTTAAAAATAAAGTTATAAAAATCAATTTGGTTCGGTTCGAAAACAGTTTGGTTCTTAAACTGGTTCAGTTCATGAAATGGTTTTTTAAAAATCGATTATTTTAAGTGTAGTTCAGTTCAGTTCATGATTCAGCTAAGTTTTTTTGATTATTTTGCACATTTTATAATTATCCCCTGAAAACGTGTTTGGTCAAGCATTCCCTTGAACTGGAAGGAACACAACTAACCTTAGTTGGAGTTTCATCCAGTTTTATTTCTCTTCTAATATGCTTTAAATTCAATTTTTCCATGGCCATGATGGACCTTAGATATGTTTATTTGTTTGATCACTTTTGGTTTAATGTTTTTAGTTGTTTGATCACCACTTAACTGATAAGAAGAATTATAGCGAGATTGAAGCGTAGGGACAATGAGCATATCGTCACTTTTTAGACAAAAATTTACCTGGTTGTTACGTCTGAGAAAAATTTATCAAAATGCCACGTCACAATCCTGCTAGTCTGACAAGCGGGAATGGACTGGACACGTGTCAGCGTCTGAATAGTCAACCATTTTTGCTGAGCTGCCCAGCTAGAATGACAGAATACTGACACGTGGCAAAAGTACAGGCATTTTCTGCATGTCTGTACTTTTGCCACGTGTCAGCATTCTGTCATTCTAGCTGGGCAGTCCAGCGAGAATAGTTGACCATTCAGACCCTGACACGTGTCCAATCCATTTTCGCTTGTTAGACCAGCGAGATTGTGACGTGTCATTTTGGCAAAAAAAAATTCAGACGTGGCAATATGGTCAATGTCCCTTAAAGGGTATCTATCTATAATAGTTGACTTCTTGAACCGTTTGGTACACGGATTTTTTTCGGATTTCTGGAAAACTGAATTTTTTTAAATTTTAAATTTTCAGATATTATCGTAAACTGAATGTAAAAATCATATTTTTGAAAATCGAGATTCCCGGACAAATAAAAGTTTCTCCTGTACCAAACGCCCTCTAAAGGATAATTCACATATCTAATATAATTTGTTTCTAATTAATTAAATTTACACACGAAAGTAATGGCTAATTAATTAAGAATAGTTTTAATTAGCGTACAACCACGTTTTAGAAGGATGCTGAATAATTAATGAGATTGAATCTTCAACTAAGGTAAAGGAATATAATTAATTATTATGTAAGAGATAAAATTGGATTGATGAAGCGAAGTCAGATAAAATTGGAGGCTTTATAGCTGGTGGATGTTTAGTAACACTCTTTTTACATTGGAACAGAGTTTGAAAATTATATTATTTTCAAAAAAAAAAAAAGAGTTTGAAGATTATATCCAGTTTTTACTTTGGAAGACGGGTTTAGTGTATGTCATTTAAAAAGATATAAGTTGTGTTTTTTTAGTGAATTACACAAAGTATGACCGGTCGTACTTTGTGTAAATCTGAAGAAAAAAAAAATTCACTTTACACGTCAGCGATGTAACTGAGGAGAGAAAAAAAGTAACTTTTCATATTTACACAAAGTATGATTTGTGTAAGACACCTAAGATACAAGTTTGTGTTATTCAAAATGATACTTCTTTTTCCCTTAAAAGACATCTCTCCAATATGAAGTGGATTTTTTCGTGATAAAATTTTTGAAAAATTGATTTATCAGAAAATTATAATTATATAAAGGTAAATCAATAATAATGATTTTATAATTATCTATTTTAATATTTTTTCTTTTTTCTCCTTATCATCGTTGATCTATTTTTATATGGTTATAATTCGTTTACATAATCATGTCATGTTTTATTTAACTTGAGAGGATCTACTTCCAAATTTTTGTATTTATCATTTTCTTTATGGAAAAAATATTTATTCTTTTACATGACATAATTTATGTCATTTCACTCTTATAAAGAGGTGGAACCCACACTTTTTTTTGGTCTAGTCTCTCTCTCCCTTTATCTATCTCTTTCTCTCACTTAAAATGATACAACTTTACATCTTTTAAAATGACATGTTTCTCTTTCTTTATTAATTATAATTGAACCCCACATATTTAATATACATAGAAAAGAGATAAATATAAAAATTTCATATCACCAAATTTTAATATGAGATAATTTATTCTTTACAAAATCAACCAAAAGAATTTTTTGGTACTAACTGTTTGATGAAATAAAATCATTATTGATTATTTTATTAAAATATCATCCATTGGTGTTAATGGTAATTTGAAGGCCACGAGGAGGACTGAAGAGGAAATGGGGAGTGGTGATATGCCACTGTAAGGTGCAGACTCAGACATCACTGTAAGATTTAAAATCTCGCGCCAGCATGTGGAAGCCATGTGATCCGTGGGGACTAGGGATTATTATTAATAACGTGCCCAATTTTTATTTTTGTTTTTAAGAGTACTTGATTTTCTCACATTAGTAATGCCAATGCCATTGTCACCGACCTTAACCGACCAATGCGTACCGCAACCTCCTCAAACTCTTTTGTTTATTACTGATTTCTAATATGAAATGAAAATTCACATTAAGCAAAACCCCACAAAATCTTTGCAGCACCGCGTTATACCTTGATTTTGGCAAGTCCGTAACCAAGTCTCGAAAGAACCACACCCAATGTGACTCAGATGTAGGTCATTACCATGAAGGCATCGACCACGTGCCTCGTAAAGAATCTTTATAGAATCCAGGATCCCCCTGTTAAAGCTTCTCGAGATCATTATTATTCCATTCTATTGCAATATAATTATTTTAAGTTATTTGTAATTTTATAAAGATTAGAAAGCATTAATTATTTTTTAATCTATTTTTATTTGTTGATATTTTCATAAGTAAGATTAGAATAAGTATTAAATAAATAAAAGAATTTTTCTGATTCTGATTATGGTAACCTGTTTTGTATTGCTGCTTGTTCAGTCCTGGATAGACCGTATTGCTATATCGTAAGGTATGCGCTCAGAGATAGTGTATATCAAGTGTATACTAGGCTTATAGCCGAGGTCCCAATCACTGCGCACAAGCAATAGGCTTATAGTCAAGGGGTGGGTGTGTGCACAGTGTGGGCAGAAGTAATAAATGAGTTTTGGATCTTTACCTGGGGTTCTTAGGCTCTTATTTATAGGATTACCTTCCTAGGATTGTGCCTCTGAAATCCCCCAATTGTAGCAGGATTCCCCCTTTCTGTTGGGGTGTGATCCTTATCTCATATCCTCTTAGTTGTTTGAGGTTGTTGAGATGTAACTGATTCAATATCCTTCTGGATATTCTACTAGGTAGTTGGGATATGATATTCATATCCATAACAGTTGCCCCCCAAGCTCGGTATTCCGGGATCCGTGATGCCGAGGTTACAGGTTGTCGTCTTAGGCTCGGTTAATCTGAGTTTACTCTTCAAATTTGAATCTCTGAGACTTTGGAGTCGACACTTTTAGTTTGTTCAAGTCGTCAAGATTTCGCTCGCTATACTTCCCTGACGTTTGCACTTGAAGTCGAAGTTGACTATGTCGGATATTGCCCACATTCTTTGCTCTCGTCTTTCGTCTCGCTGGTCGAGTCATCGTATCGGAAGGTGACACCCGGGCGATACCTGACCCCGGAACTTGGGGCTGGACCTAATCCTGACCCTTCGCATTTGACCCTTCACATCGTGTCTGCTGTGACGGTTATGGCAGTCCACGTGTTTCGCGCCCATTGGTAGTTCGTGCTTTGTGCAGTGCGTACTGCTTCAATTTTGCTCAGGTTATGATGGGGTGCTTTTAATGCTCCCAGGGTGAATTCCCAATTTTGCCCCCTTCCTCACGTAACCGTTTGAAGAGAAAACCCTTCGCCTTCGCGCCCAAGTCACTCGTCGTCCCCTTAAATACCATTTTCCCAACGGGTTCCAGACTTTACAGTTATTCATATGGCAAATTCTCGTGGAGCTCCCCTTGCATCCAGTGAAGGTTTCTGTTCATTGAGTCTAGTTCTCACCATCTTTGCTCCCAAGTTCAGGTACCTTTCTGTTTATTTCGCTTTTTCCCGTTGCTCCGTTTTTGGATTGGGTTTGTATTTTCCTCTTTAAAGTGTTGAGGGTTCATAATGAGTGCCCCTAGTTCTTCCTCTGGTCCAGCATCCCAGCCAGGTGGCGTGGGGGAGGAGGAGGCGGTGAGCCATTTGCCTCGCTCTGTCCAGTACTGGTTCTTCGGTAGAGAATACACCGAGGAGGAGAAGCTTCAACAGCTTCTCTGTGGTCCTCGTGGGGGCCTTCGTGGTTCTCGCGGAGGCCGAGGTAGGAGGGGAACAAGCCGAACTAGAGGGGGTCATCAATCACGGCTTGACTTTGGCATGAGCAATCCTTCCCCAATGAATCCCTCAGCTCCTAGACTGAACTCCCTTCCTGAACCAGTTCCGCTGTCCATTATTCTGCCATCTTCTGGGGTGGCTTCTGGTACGAGGTCCGTTCTGGATCGGATTCCTCCTCTTGACTTGAGCGCTAGCTCATCCAGCCTCTCTTCGTCTGAGATTAGAATTCCTAAGTCGGTCACCCCTTCCTCCTTAAAAGACTCTGCATCAAGTCGGGTTTCATTTATAGACCTTGTCAGTAGTTCGGATAGCTCTGTTCCTCTCTCTTGGAGTTCGTCTTCGTCTCGTTCCGAGGCTGGTAGTCCCAGGTCGGAATCGGTTGACATGTGTACTGATCTTTGTCCTTCATATTCCAGGAATATCGTCATGGACGGTTCAGACGCTCAAGATTGGGTCCTTCTTGAAGTTCTCCAAAGACGGTCCACAATGTCTCCTTCCGAGGTGGCCCAACTCCCTGTGGGAAATCCCAACGGGGTTGATCTTCTTCAGCCTGGCGACTTTCCTGTATGTTCAGGTCCTATACTAGATGAGCCTCATTTCTTCTACTTTTACCGAGATCTTGTTACCAAACTAGGTATCTGGCTTCCTTTTACTGACTTTCAAATGTCAGTTCTTCGGCGTCTTAGGGTTGCACCCTCACAACTCCATCCAAATTCATGGGTAAGGGTTTCAAGGATGCATATTTTAAGGTGGTATCCCGTTCTGAGTCTCTTCCCTGGTTTGCCGAGGAGTGGCTCGACGATGGCAGCATTTTATCTCGGTTTGAACTATACTGGACGCCGAGACATTATCAAAGGCGTCCAAAGGACTACGACACTCCTTTAACTGCCCTTTCCAGCTCGGAACGTCTAGCGGTCCGAGTTCTTATTGAATATACCGACCAGTTCGGCGTTTTTGACTTAAGTCGGATTGTAGATAAGTTTGGGGAGGATGCCATTTTTGAGCTCGGTATGTAGCTCATTTTATTTTTTATCTTTTGTTATAGTTCATCTTGCCTTTCAAATTGATAATCTGCATTTTGACTTTTCTTCATTCCTTTGCAGTCAGCATGACCTCTGCCGAATACAAAAAGTTTTTGCCTAAGAAAACCGGAAAGGGAAAATCAAAAGAGTCAGCCGCTCTTGAGTCCGGAGTTCCGAAGAAAAGGCGGATAGATTCCATACTCGGCGGTAGCTCGATCGACGCCGGGGTGACCATGGTTGATGCGCGAAATCCTGTTTCGTCGCCGCTCTCAGTTCCCCCCTCTGCTCTCCCAGGGACTTTGGTCAGCCTCGAGCCTGGGGAATTATGGAGAACGGGGGTTTCGGACCGCCTTAGGGCCGTGCTCAAGCCTCCTTCCGGGCTCATTGGGAGTTCGGGCTTGACCACCACTGTGAGGGCCATGTTAGCGCGAATGGAAGAAGATTCTTTGAAAACGATCTCATTGCTCCAAACCTTTCAGGATCTTAATCAGAGCCTCGATTTGTCTAATGCTTCTAACTCATCTCTTTCCGTCAAGGTAGAAGAGCTGAGCAAATCTAAGTCGACCTTGGAGGGCAGAATTCAAGAGCTGTCCTTGGCCCTGGATAGGACTTCAAAGGACTTGGAGGTGGTTACCGCCGAGGCCAATGAATTGCGTGCCGAGAAGGAGTCCTTCTCGGGGTCTATGGCGGAGAAGGATGCTTGCCTTGCTGACTTGCAGGCCGATTTTGAAGAGGCTAAAGCTGTGGTTGCAAGATCCGCTATTCAAGCCTTCGACAACGCTATTGCTCAGGCTCAAATCTTGAACCCTGGTATGGTGGTGGATGGCATGGACGTATCCTACGAGGTGAAGGACGGCATCATAGTCTCTGGAACCCCAGATGCCGAGTCCGCTGATGAAGGAGAGGTCGGAACCGAATTTCGCGCCACTTCACCTCCTGCAGAAGAATGAAGGGGTTGGAATGCCGACCTTATTGTGTTGTTTTGATTACGGAGCCTTTGAGCTCCTTTTTTATTTTGTCAGAACATGATTGCCGCTTTAGTTCGGCTTTTTAAATTGTATGTCGCTAATTTCATTTTGCCGAGATCGTTGCTTCTTTTTTATTCACGCTTGAAGTGCTTATTTTGATCTCGTCACATTCGACTTATGTTTTGTCGAGGTTTTTCATTAGCCGATTTTAGGGTTACTTTTTGTTCGTCAACAAAACTTTATTCCCTTTCGGTCAGGAAGCTCCTGAGGCTTCAATTTCCTAAGCAGAAATCAATATGCATATACGACAGAAATTAATTAACTGCTTTACTTGCATTTCAACGAAATCTTTTGTACAAGGGCTGAGCTTAGGAGCTCGTTTTATTTGCCTGAAAATAAATCTATCTACCGACTGAGCTTAATAACTCGTCTTATTGGTGTAGAAATAACTCTAACTATCAATCGAGCCTAACAACTCGTTTTCTATTTCGAGCGTCGGGCCTAGGGCCTAGCTGTAGTAGATCTTCAACTTATCCGCATTCCAAGTCCTTTTTACTGGTTTTCTGGAGATAGTTTCCAAGGTGTAGGCTCCCTTTCCTAGGTCATCCTTGATCCTATAGGGGCCTTCCCAGTTCGCGGCAAGCTTTCCATCCTTCACATTCTTGTTGCTTATGTCGGCTCTACGCAGTACCAAGTCGCCACACTGAAACGACCGAGGTCTGACCTTTTTGTTGAACCTGGCCGTTACCAAACGCTTGGCCATCGTGTTTTTGTATCTGGCGTTCTCCCTGCACTCGTCTAGTAGGTCGAGTTCTACAAGAAGTGCTTCCTTGTTTTGGCTTTCGGTTCCTTGCAGCCTCTGGTTGGTCCTCCAGGATGGCTCGCCGATTTCCACCGGGATCATGGCCTCGCACCCATATGTTAGCTTGAAGGGGGTTTCTTCCGTAGCAGACTGAACACTCGTCCTATAACCCCATAGGACGAGGTGTAGCTGCTGAACCCAATTGCCTTTGGCCTGAAAAAGCCTCTTCTTCAGCCCATTGATGATAACCTTGTTGGTGGACTCGGCCTGTCCATTAGTTTGAGGGTGTTCGACTGATGCAAACCGGTGTGTGATTTTGAGATCGGTCATCAACTCTTGGAACTTTTTGTCAGCAAACTGTGTTCTGTTGTCTGTTATTATCTCGGCAGGAAGCCCAAGTCGGCTGATTAGGTTTCTCTGAAAGAATCTCCGTATCCTTGCCG